>NC_071122.1:5355000-5530000 GCF_024256425.1 Clarias gariepinus | reverse complement strand
CACATTCTGGTCTGATTAAGTATGTCACCGCATGCTGTTTCCTCAGTGTCTGAGGAACTTGTCTTTGAGTCCCCAAGAGAGCCCAATCATCATGGATGCCTTTCGTGCTTCTCAAAATAATTATTCCGCCTGAGGCATCTCTTTAGCATAAGTTATTCCAAAGAGACATTGTCGTGACCTGACAAAAGCTTTGGCCCAACTTGATCTCTCAAGCATGCAGGCCCAGACATGGTTGCTTTGAATGCATTCCTGGTGTTGTCTGCAACCTTCTAAGTCACGAAAAGCTTTGGACATCAATGGTGACGAGATGCACCAACCTTCATTCAGCCACATTGAGATGAAGCTGTGCCATTCGCCGACAAATAACTCGCTTTCTGGAAAGCATCTGCGATCTTCTTCCATAGTCTCAAACAGAATTAGTCCCTGTAAGTAATGAGATACATGAAAGGAGGATCGTGCTTCTAAGCTTTTCCAGTGCAGGCAGTGCATGTCTTGTGGTGATAAACTACTTCCATTGCAACATCTGTGCATGCGCCTTTTCCAGACCCTGGCAGCCCTTAAAACATCGCTTTGCGTCAGTGCACTCTTGCATCGCTGTGTCTTGGTAGCATCATGATCGCAAGATGGTTTCAATGTGCCCGTCTTCAGGTGGCCTGAATGATCAGGACTACTTGGTCTATTATTACATTATAAGAAATAATTTACCATATTGCTGTTGATTTCCTTCATCATTATGACAGTTCAGGACAGAAGTTCTGATAGTAGTGACATTGCAAATATTGTTATTATTTTTATGGCAATCTATTTTTTTAATTGAATGAATTCTTGAGTCCATTTTGATTCCTGGAGGCTCCTAACCCATTATTTTTTTTGTACATACACAGCTTACTTCCCATCAACATTCTTCACAAATATGCTGTTGCATGGCCCCAATTCATCATACCCGTACCATTGGTGACACTAAGGGCTAGAGGGCTTTGTGGCAAAAGCCAGCTGTTATCGAGATGTTTTATAAACTAATCGTCTTATCATGATCGTTCTTCTCCACACATGGCTTCACCTGGCAGGAGGGTTTAGAGAGAGCCATGGCAGGCTTCACCTGCGCCGGGAGCGGTGCTTCACCCTGCATGTGCTGTTTACATTTATCTGTTAGATTGCCCTCAGCGCTCCAGCATCTCTCCTTATCTCTACTGGCATTCTTGTCTGTCTTTTCAAGCTGTTAAGGCGTGCATGACATAGTGACAGCGTAATTGAGAAAACATAAAAAGGGGAAAAGAAGGACGAGCAGTGGTGAAGCGGGAGCAGTATTTTAACTTGTGCATCAATCGCGCAATTCCATACGTCACAATTGTGCATGCAGGTTTGAGAAATGGTGGGCAATGGGTTCATCTGTTTATTGTTTTCATTATTTTCCTTTTATACCAGTATGAACATGTTTTCTCTTGTTCTTAGTGCAAAAATTCACACCCCATATGTGAGCTAATTATGGCTCTCTAGTCTGATGTATATATCCATAAACTGTTCCTTCATCAGAAAGCTTTAACAAGAAATAGTGTGATGTGTTGGACTGATCATGCTACTCAGCAAGCGTAGCTTAGGTGATGAGGACTGCACCGTGGTTTACTTGATGCGACAAGTGTTTTGAATAGGTCCAGGACCATGAGATTGGATCTCTGGACTGCTCTTATGCTAAACAAAATCAATACTTCAGAAAAAAGCAAAAGATGGTGAAAATGTCGCCACTGTGACTAGTTCATGTTCAAGTCACTCATAATATTGTGCTTTAAGAAACAAATGTCATCAGTGCTGTAGTTTAAGAAAATGAAATGCCTATTTGATTCATTTTCGTTCTTTGTCTTTCTATGTTCAGTATTACGTTTGAATTACAAGCCTGGCCTCAAACACTCTTTAAGATGATTTCAAGATGTTCAGAGTATAGGCTGATGTGAGTAAAAATGTTTTCCTCATTCTTTCACCGCGGCTGCAGAGAAATTTGTTTCTGACAATAAGAAATTTAAGAGCGCTAATAACTTAAACATGTCACTCTACGGGAAACATATGGAATCATTCGTCAATGGGAGAAGATGATCAACAGCTCACAGCTCTGGAATACCTTGATTCGGAAGGTCAGATCAAAAAAGGTTACCTCGGTGATTCCATCTTTTGTTGCCTTGAGGGCCTGCAAGACAGTACATGGTCATAACTGACGTTTAAGTATAAAAAAGAAAGCTCTGTATATAAGAACATCTAAACATTTTGGATATAAAGCAGAAGCATGGAAAAGTTCTCTTGTCATGTTTATACCAATTTAAAACAAGAATGTATGTTAGTACAGGGTAATCAAATAAGCATTTAAATGCTAGAACATTGGAAATACTGAACATTGATTTTGCTCTTACCTGCAGATGTTTCTGATGAGCAACACGTGTCAGTTGTTGGTGTCACGTTCATTTTGTCTGTCCTGCCAATTCACAATGAATGTGGCATGCTGCTTTGCCTGCAGCAAATTGGCCTTGCAACCAAACACCCAATAACCATGCTATTATTATTCTCTGTTTTCTTTGTTGTTTGGCTCATTCCCACCCACAAGGTGAATCCTTATGCAAGTTGTGCCCAAGACATGTGAAGCCACTTAATGGCATCTTTTCATATTTCTTATCTCATCTTCCACACACATACTGTACAGTATGCTTACAGACACATTGGCTAGTGTTGCTGTGATTGCTCCTACGGGATATCCATGCCATACTTAAGCAACATTCACATTTTTTTTTAGCATGAACCTTAACGTTAGATGAGAGTTTTAATATAGTTGTAACAATGTTGCAATGACGTTCACCATCAGGACAACATTATTTTGGAAAGTTAGAATAACGTTGCAATGACGTCGCACAAATGGCTCAAACATGATGTTTCAAAATACAACCTTTTAACCTTTATTTGGAGCATTTACACTGATTTACATCCATCGGCACAACGTCCAACCATATCCATGGTCCCTTTTTCTGTTTTTAACAGGGTTTAAATTTCTGAACGGAGACTGAAATGGATGCAACAGCTTCCCACTAACAGCATGTTATGCACCTCTTAGTGTTATAATAATACCGCTCTGCATTTGAACTCCCTAATTACTCTGCTGGAACATGGTGTTTATGGTTCTCATTATGTACAGTACATGCATTTTCAAGCATCATTAACATGTTCCCTAGTGTTCCAGGGTTAAACATGCAACAAATGGAGTTTAAGTCTTGTTAAAGTACTGTCTAAAAGTTAATATTCAATATTTTGTGTATTAATAAGTATCTGACTACAATGATACTTATTGGCCACTAGAAAAGCTACCAAAGTTCATCGGGTATCTAATATGGTATTGTCTGCCTACCATGGGAATGTCTGACGTACCAACAGGATACTATATTGTGGTATATTAAGTTAAATGTCTTGTGGGCCAGTTTGCTTGTCAACAAGCTAGATCTTAATTTATTCTTAAAGAATTGTTTAGAAGCCATTACATGAACGTCTACTTGGTTAACAAATTCGGTTGGATATAGGCAATTCAGAACCAAAAATTAGCCTACTCTGCATGTGTTCAGACTGGGGGAGGAAACCGGAGTACCAGGAGGAAAGCCACCAAGCACAGGAAGAACATGCAAACTCCACAGACACACAGACCCGAGATGGGAATTGAACCCTTGACCCTGGGGGAGCAAGGCCGCAGTGCCAACCATTACGCAACCAGGCCACTGACATTCATTCAATTGAGGGTAGGTTACATCACTTTTGCTGAATCTGGACACTTTTTATGATAAAAACATCCCTGAGGTGTTTCTATTCACGTGAGTTAGTGATGGCTTTGAAACATTTTTCTGCAACATGCAATACTTAGCTTATTTCTGGCTGATTTTGAGTGTTTGATTTATGGATTTGCTATTAGTATGTTCATGAAGACTGTTCCCTCCGTTGACCCTCCACCCAAGCCCTCAAACACAAATTTATCTTATACACATTGCATGGCTGGGTTAGGCTTTCGAATCGGTCCGTTTCCCATGAGCGTTTACATCCACTTAGGGTCCCTTTGCGGCAGCAGTTAATTTGTCTGCGAGCTCATCAAGCATAAAAGTAATGTGTATTGGTTTAGTGCTTTTTACATTATGAAGTCCCACGTATTTGGGTGGAATGTGGCGTTTTTGGATAACAACTAGGGTGTTCTCAGCTCTCTGCAATGTAGCAAGTTTCTGCAGACGGACTCGGGTGAGAAAGGCCGAGAGAGAGCGAGCAGCCATTTATTGATAACAGGTGTCTGCACATGCCGAGGCAATAACGATGACCAGCTGTGAGGCCGCGTATTTCACCAAACGCCTGGTCTGCAGAGCGGAAATAAATAAATAAAGAAATTAAGTGCTTCGATGTGGACCCCTCTCAGCAGCATTCGCAGCTTTATTAATCTTTTTTCTCTCTTTTTTTTTTTTCCATTTTCGACTTAGCTAATCAAGACTCGAATTAATAGCAGATGATTATCAAGCCCTGCACCCTATAAAATGAGTGGGGGAAAGGTGCGAGGCCTTTCTATATCATGCCAAAAGGATTGTTTTATAATTTCTGGTTTGATAAAACACCTTAAGATGCAGTGCATAAAGAGAGATTTATACAGTACCTCCTAAAAATAAAACCAGGCCTGGAAATCATGCCCATCTGGTTGTAACAGATCTGACAGTAGGGAGAAAGGCAAATATGATAAAGTTCATGTTAGCTCTATACGTCTTTCCTTTCCTTTTTTTTCCACCTTCTCATCATCTGACATTTACAAACGTCTATACGCTCAATGCGTTTAACATAATCAAATGACAGATAAAACTAACAGTCTTTAAAACGCGCATCAAAGAGATGAGACACGGATTTTCTGTACATCTGTGTATGAGGCGTTACCATCACTCACTGAATCCTGTCTTCGAAAAAAACTTGAAGTATTTACGAGAAACTGAAACGCAAACAAGTTTCATATGTCTCACTCACACCACATTTTTTACAAAATCCCTTCTGCCCAGCGAAGGGTTTTGGCAAGGATAATGTATTTGGAACATATGCGATGAGAAAAGTGGCCATATGGCTCAGATCTGAAAACACCAGCGAGGCACCAGCCGGGCCTCGGGTTTAAGTTGAAACGAGAAAAACTAGAGGGTCATTTTATGCTTATCAGTCATCTATCTATAACAAATCGGCTAAAATTTTTGCTCTGGGCTTACCATTTTATCTTACCATTATATAACTTTTGTGGGCATCCTTAAAACATTGCTGCAATGTCTTTAGATATAGGAATGTCAATACAAACATACTCTACGATAGAGAGGAATCTGGAATTGTTGGATAAGCAGCGTCCTCATAATATGTATAAGGCCCAATATTATAGTTTATGGTTTTAGAAAATTGGAAGAACATTAAAATGTGTAGTCCAACCTACCAAATGTTTAACCAAACAGCATTCCTTGTCTGTTCACACATTCCAATCAGCTTTAACAATAAAACCAGTCAGTTCTTAAATCTGATATGTTGGAATCTGAGCAATTTTGACATGGATCAAATGGTGATGTCTAAACATCTGGGTCAGATGGAACAATCTTAGGGTGTTCCTGGTATGCACTGGATAGTATCTACCAAAAGTGCACAATGACAATCTGTGAACCGGAACTAGTTTCTCAGAGCGGAATGCTGGAAAAGAAATCATGCTGGTTCAGACAGAAAGGAGTAAGAGTGCATCACAGTCTGTTGCATATGGAACTGTGTAGCTGCAGGTCAACCAGGGTGCCCATGCTGACCCATGTTTACCAGCAAAAGCTCCTACAATGGGCAGTGAGCATGAAAACTGGACCATGGAGCAATGGAAGAAGGTGCCCTGATCTGATGGATCATGTTTTCTTTTACATCATGTGAATGGCCGTGTGCGTGTGTGTGTGTGTGTGTGTGTGTGTGTGTGTGTCGCTTAAATGGGGAAAAGATGGCACCATTAAAGGTCTTGTGGAGTGCATGACCTGATAGGTCAAAGCTGTTTTCTAACGATAAGGACCTATTATGTATAATGTTGTTTGTTGTTGCCTGCTCCTGTAAAGAGATGATTAATGATCTCATCTGCAATGCAGGTATGACATTCATTAAAAAAAAAAAAGCATACATTTTAATGCACCCCCTTGACAGCGAGAATGAGAGGGAGAAGTGAGAGTAATTGGATGCAGAAAGACTATCCCGCTTTATGGTTATGCCTCAAGCACACACCCCTATCAATAAGCTGGTGTTGGGATAGGAAAGAACAAGGAGCTGACGTTCTGCTCTCAGCAGCCGCTCCAATCTTGCCATTCACTCATCACTAACCGCATTCTTAAAGTCCAAAAGAGGTGCAATGGGCCTCCCAAGGGGAATGGTGGCCAACACATGGAGATATATATATATATATATATAAACACTATATTGCCAAAAGTATTTGCTCCCCTGCTTTCACATGAATATGAACTTAAGTATCATCAAATTCTTAATCCATAGGACTTAATATGATGTTGGTCCACCCTTCAACTTTTCTAGGAAGGCTTTCCACAAGGTTCAGTTGTGTGTTAATGGGAATTTTTGACCATTCTTCCAGAAGCATATTTGTAAGGTCAGAAACTGATGCTGGATGAGAAGGCCTGGCTCGCAGTCTCAGCTCTCACCATTTCAAAGGTGTTCTATCGGGTTGTTCCAATTTTCTAGACCAAACTCACTCATCCACTCACTTCCACTTTGTTATAATACCACAGTTGACTGTGGAATATTTTGTAAGTGTCATCCTATCACAGTACCACAATGTAATTCACTAAGCTCCTGAGAGCGACCCATTCTTTAACAAATGTTTGTAGAAGAAATCTGCATGCCTAGGTGCTTGATTTTATACACCCATAACTCATAACCATGAATTGGAAAGATGAGTATCGCACAGAGGTGTCAAGTAACGAAGTACAAATACTTTGTTACCTTACTTAAGTAGAAATTTTGGGTATCTATACTGGAGTAATTATTTTTCAGCCGACTTTTTACTTCTACTCCTTACATTTTCACGCAATTATCTGTACTTTCTACTCCTTACATTTTACAGATAGCCTCGTTACTCCTATTTTATTTCAGCTTGTCATTCAAAAAACAAACAAACAAAAAAACATCCGGATAAATCGCGCCATCCAGATGGAGTGAATTTGATTGTGGTTGGATGAGGAGTATAAACATACCATTCTGACACCCTATTGGTTGGTACGCGATCCATCGCACCTGCACATGACGTCACGTCACGTCACACACTCCAGCAAGGACGTTTGAATAAAATAGCATTTTCGGTTGATAAGGTTGTGATAAGTAGACGAAGATGTCCATGATAGAGACTCAAAATTAGAGCGAAATATGTCACAACCAAGCACCAGCGAGGAAGGTGTATTCATGCATGTGTATTCATGTTCCTGAATGTGTATGTATATATATATATATATATATATATATATATATATATATATATATATATATATATATACACACTGTTTGTAGGTATTTAAATGGTACTTAATAAAAATAAGCTGAAGTAAACATAAAACTGATGAAAGCACATTGCTTTTTTTATAGCATCAAGTTATGCATGCTAATTACGATGTTGTGAATGTTTCACAAATACCCTATGACTATGGTCTCTAACTCCTTGTTTATTAAAATGCTAACAATGTCTCTTTATTCATTATTCACCTTTATGCAGGAGAGACAGAATATGATCAGAGCTGCTCCTAAACCCACCCCTTACTTTTTGCATGAGACTCATGCACTAGTTGTTCCATGTCATCATCAGTCCAAGCATTTGATGAAGTACATTATTGGGCTGGTGGGCTGATGTGAGCATGTTTAGAATTTTTGTACTCTTGTATGGAATGATTCTGGGTTTGAGAAACCTAACTCAGTATTATTCATGTCTTCTTGTTTCTTTCTCCCATAATTTCATGGGTGGCCCTTTTAGTTTCACAAAGTGAAGGTCTAAGGCAGCAGATATTCGGAACCTTCAGGCCAAAATACAAATGTGGCACACTGTGGCACTGGTTCTCATTGTGCAAGCTAATTTCAGCAGAGTCTAACTAGGAATTTTGTTTGTTTACCGACATTCATCTAATTACATGTATATATTTGTAAAAATCTGTGAATTTTTCCAATTTTCAAACAGCACTATACTGTATTTCGACATTCTGTGAGTATTTAAAACTGCATCACCAGATACTGAGTATCCCACCCACACATACAGTACACGTGCGCTTTCTTTTTTAAACCTTCTCCTGTTTCGTCCAAGCCACAAGCGTGTTACCGAATGACTGATGCCTGGATGGACGGGTGATTAAATGAATATATCGCTCATTTAACTTGAGCTGACTTGCTTGCCCTTCAAGCAGAGTGTTGCAGTCAGTGCAGCTGGCAGCAGGATACACTCGACCGCTTCTTTTTCACTTTTGAGAAAGTGTTCTTGGCTGTGCAACAAGTTGGAGATACTGCGCCATATACTGTATATGCATGTTTACTTAGGGCAGTAAATGCCACCAGGGCAGTTAAGTGGCCGTCTGCCTAACGCTCATTGGGAAAATAAAAAGAAGCTGTGGTCAATTGCAGTATTGGAGCGTCAGTCACTTTGATTGAAAGATGAGCTTTTCCATGGGCATTTTTCCCCTCTGAAGATACAGAATGCTCAAAGGACATCAGCTTTTTTCCCCCTAACCTGCAAATAAAAAGCACTTCCTGCTTGTGATATTTCTACGATGTCTGCTAAACTCTAATATAGACAGTCAACCTTGCTCATCTTGAACCCTTGTTATTGTTCTTTACCAAACCCATCTTTTTTCATTAGCAGTTTTCTCATTTCTACGACTAGCTGTATATCATGGTGGAATTCTCTTCTCATCTGTCTCTCTCCTTCATTTGTCCTGTAACTCAAGCGCTCCAGGCAGCCACATGGGCTGACGGACATTAGTATTATGCCGCAAAAAATTCTGCCGCAGTTCGGACTTTGCCAAGCCTTTCTCTTTGAATTCATCCATCACCTTGATTCTCCCTCATTATCTGGTACTCAACAACCCTAAACAGCAGCCGCTGTTCCCCCGAGTATGCCGGGGCAATATACCGCGCTCTACCTGATGGATATACCAGAGAGGAGGGGAGAGGGGAAATAAATCTCCAGCATATTCAAACAGCAATAAAAGCAAAGCGACGATTCATAAATACATTAAAAAATGAGCCAATGTGCCATTTCCTCCTTTTTTTTCTTCCCCACTCTTCCTTGCTGATTTATTTAACAGGACTGGCTGTAATTGACTCTCTGTAGGATCCTCATATAAAGTTATAATCTGAGTCGGGCCTGTTAGCCAGGTTTGAACCACATGTTTAAAAGCAAACACTGTGAATCGCAGGAAAGAGTTCTGAATGATTTCACTGTAAATGCAGGCTAAATGAAGAGGCCAAGGGTTGATTTGGTCCATCTCCCTCTCTCGCAGCCTGGCCTGCGTTCCCTCTCTCTTGTTTGTAGACTGAGTCAAAGATCAGCCCAACATAAAAATCACTGGGATTTATACAGTATATATAAGTGCTAAACTTTGGGTACATAGTTATCAGTTGATCTGGATAGTCTTACTTTAACAAGGTTTACCAGGTTTGAGTAAAGATCTAAATCACTTTTTCACCATCACACACAGAAAGTAAGTAGGAAAATTAAGTAAGTTTAATCAAGCATGTCACGTCATCTAAAAAGTGCCTTTAAGATCAGCAGACCTTTTCATAAGTCATTTCAAAATCACCAGCTATCAGCGAAGCGCTAAGCTCAAAGCCACACCAAAAACAGTGTAAACAGAAGGCATGATTTGAAAAGGAAAGGCATAATGTGACTGTGTACAAACATGTCTAAAACGCAAATTATTTTTTTGACAGCTAACATGAGCGCCTCTGACATACCTGTAAAGCAACAGGCCATGGAAGTGAAGGTGAAAGATGGAAAGAAAAAAAAAGACGTAGGTGCATAACCATATCAAGAGAATGCTGGTGGCATCTCATAAATCTTTTATTTCTGCACCGTTAGGTTAATGGATTTACTTCTAAGTTGTTTATCACAAAGATTTTATAATTCTAACTGATTTTGGCTCTCTTCAGCTAACGCTATTAACAAACTCAAACCCAGTTGTACATTGTGAAGATGTAGTAACATGCCATAGACCACATGCAACACGTCATGTGTTGCATGTTTGTAAGAAACTGTAATGTCTTAAACTGTGCAAACATTAAAAAATGTGCGGTCTGCTCCGTTTTTTTTTTTTTACTTTTAAAACACAAGACAGATTATAATTATTCCTTAAATATTTTAATATAGACCTTGGATTGCGAGTAACGCGGTTTGCGAGATTTTTAATAAATTTTGACTTGAAAAACGAGCAAGTCTTGGGTTACGAGTATCAAGTATCACGCATGCGCTTTCTGTTTTGATGGCGAGTGTCATGTGATCACAACTGAGCCAATGTTTTTCTCTCTTTTGCACTGCAGAATTGTGGGTAATCGTCTCCCCTGCTCGGTCTTAGTCTCTTACTGGTAGAATCAACATCTGTGCACGCGTGTACTGTTTACTATAAAACTGTGACCACATGTGTGCGCATAAAACATAAGCATGTGTACAGGCGCTGCGTGTGCGTGGGTGTGTTTGTGTGAAATTCAAATAAAAGAGGAGAAAGGTTTACTGTGTAAGATAAGAAGGGGGAGATGGGAGTGGCTGAAAGTAAGTAGCTTCACACACACACACACATTTTAAAGGTAAAGTGCAGGTTAATTTTTTTATTTTTACTTTATTTTTTGCAATAATTATTTTTATGTATTTTTTTGGGGGGGGCTGTGGAATGAATAAGTTTTCATTACTTCTTATGGGGAAATTTGCTTTGATTTACGAGTGTTTTGAAATACAAACCCACTTCTGGAAGAAATTGTGCTCTTAATCCAAGGTTCCTCTGTAAGTCATAACACAAATAAATTAACTCAACACCTGAACATGTGCATTCTTGTACACCAAAATGTTAGTTAATACAAACGAAGGTAGGTATGAAGTTAATGGAAATGCCATTCAGGAATGAAACTATAATCTTTCTTAAGATTATGATTTACAGTTTTTTTTCTGAGAACAACTGTAGAACATGACAATATTGGACTTTCAGAAATTTCTGTAAACTGATCTTTTTCTGGGGTAGAATGATATTGTAAGCATGGTGGCGGTAGCATCATACTTTGGAGCTGTTTTGTTGGCAGTGAAACTGAAAGAAGAAATAATAAAAAAAAAATTTACTAACTCAGAATTCTTATTTAGATGGCTAAAACTCAGACAAAACTGAATGTTCCTTTCAACAGGACAATGACTACAAACACACATTAATCTTGGCTTTGGAATGGATAAAGATCGCTCACTTTAAACTTTTGTAGCCTGTCAAATATTGACAATTTGTGGCCTGTGCTTAAAAGTCAGGTATGTGCCAGGAGACCAATTATATTTTCAATATAATTGAACTCTTTTCTGCCATAAAGAGTGAATCTGTCAGAGTGTTGTTGATGGCTGCTAAAGGTGAAAGTTGCTAAGGGACATTTCATCAATAATAGGTGTGCTGTGTCTATAATTTTGATAAAAGTAGCATGCATTTATGTTACTTGATGTCCAATCATAATTTAATTAACGTTTTTAGAAATTGTGACTTTATATCATCAAAAGGCAAAAAGTTTTAGTAGATATTCAGTGTCATTTTCACATGTTATAGTAATAAAAGGACAATATACTAGTACAAGGGATTATCAGTCAAACCTGGATATTATGATAAAATTTCTGGTGAATGAAGGTTTATGTCAAGAACTAACCTGGAGTGACCAGAATACGTAGCTTTAGCGGTTAGCCCTTTGTTGCGTGAATGGTAAACCCAAACGCGGACGAACACGAGTGAGCAGGATAATCACGCTATTTGATCTAAGGACTCTCACGAATGGGGAGCAAGGGAAAGACACAATCTAACCCGCGTCCTATAAATACACACTCGATCAGGATTTTAAACCAAGAAGGTGAGTACTCACGGTTTGAAGAATTCCGACGTAGCATCGGCGACTCAATGACTGAGCGAGGTGCTATGGTTTGTTTACCTCTTTTATACTTCCTGGTTCGCGACCGCTTAACTTCCGGGTCCTAGTGCTGGTCGCGTTCCGAGTGTGCATGACAGTTTAAAAGCGATTGATATTTACAGAAGACTTGCACAAATGCGATGTAGCCACAGTAAAATATTGTTTTGGTGCAAACATTTAAAAGAAGGCCATACATCCATGAATGACGATCCTGAGGTGGCTTGGAGCCCACTGCAGTCGTAACCATGGTGAACATTCATCGTTCATCTGATACACATTGTGAACGTTCATTCACAACGTGTATCAGATATGGCACAAACCTAGCACCAACATGCGGAAAGAATATACTCATCTGTCTGTGGAAACTATACACACAATCATTAACCAGCACCACTTGCACATTAAAGAAACTTGGTGGTGAGTTATTCCCACATCCCCCATAAAGTCCTGTCCAAGCCACATGCCATTTCCACAAGTTTGGGGCATTAAAGGAGTTCCTGAGAGGTCAGCATTTCAGGCATGAAGTGGGCAGTCCAAAAAAAGTTTGTACAGTACCTTGATGGTATCCAAGCACTGGTGATAAGTGCATTAGTGTAGAATGCGATTATATAGAGGAATAAAGTGAGTTTTTAATCAATGGTGTTCTGTTATTCTCTACAATCAAAAGTCACACTTTGACTTGAACGCTCTTATTATATACTCATCTTGATGGTAGATGTGCATTTTAATGCAAAACTAATTATGAACTTTTTTTTAATTATACTCCCAGAAGTCTCTTTAAAATCTGAACATGACCCCAACTATCAATCATGCCATAACACACATTAAAGTTTTACTGACATATACATAGTCGTGGCCAAACGTTTTGAGAATTACATAAATATTATTTATTCAAGTTTTTATAGTAGCAATTTGCATATACTTCAGAATGTTATGAAGAGTGATCAGATGAATTGCATAGTCCTTCTTTGCCATGAAAATTAACTTAATCCCAAAAAAGCCTTTCCACTGCATTTCACTGCTGTCATTAAAGGACCTGCTGAGATCATTTCAGTAATCATCTTGTTAACTTAGGTGAGAATGTTGACGAGCACAAGGCTGGAGATCATTATGTCAGGCTAATTGGGTAAGAATGGCAGACTTGACATGTTAAAAGGAGGGTGATGCTTGAAATCATTGTTCTTCCATTGTTAACCATGGTGACCATGGTGGCAAAGAAACGCGTGCAGCCATCATTGTGTTGCATGAAAATAGCTTCACCGGCAAGGATATTGTGGCTAATAAGGTTGCACCAAAATCAACAATTTATAGGATCATCAAGAACTTTAAGGAAAGAGGTTCAATTCTTGTTAAGAAGGCTTCAGGGCGTCCAAGAAAGTCCAGCAAGCACCAGGATCGTCTCCTAAAGAGGATTCAGCTGCGGGATCGGAGTGCCACCAGTGCAGAGCTTGCTCAGGAATGGCAGCAGGCAGGTGTGAGCGCATCTGCACGCACAGTAAGGCGAAGACTTTTGGAAGATGGCCTGGTGTCAAGAAGGGCAGCAAAGAAGCCACTTTTCCCAAAAAAAAAAAACATCAGGGACAGATTGATTTTCTGCAGAAAGTATGGTGAATGGACTGCTGAGGACTGGAGCAAAGTCATATTCTCCGATGAGGCCTCCTTCCGATTGTTTGGGCATCTGGAAAAAGGCTTGTCCGGAAAAGAAAAGGTAAGCGCTACCATCAGTCCTGTGTCATGCCAACAGTAAAGCATCCTGAGACCATTCATGTGTGGGGTTGCTTCTCAACCAAGGGAGTGGGCTCACTCACAATTTTTCCCAAAAACAAAGCCATGAATAAAGAATGGTACCGAAACACCCGCCAACGGCAACTTCTTCCAACAATCCAACAACAGTTTGGTAAAGAACAATGCATTTTCCAGCACGATGGAGCACCGTGCCATACGGCAAAAGTGATAACTAAGTGGCTCGGGGACCAAAACATTGAAATTTTGGGTCCATGGCCTGGAAACTCCCCAGATCTTAATCCCATTGAGAACTTGTGGTCAATCCTCAAGAGGCGGGTGGACAAACAAAAACCCACTAATTCTGACAAACTCACAGAAGTGATTATGAAAGAATGGGTTGCTATCAGTCAGGATTTGGCCCAGAAGTTGATTGAGAGCCCAGTCGAATTGCAGAGGTCCTGAAAAAGAAGGGCCAACACTACAAATACTGACTCTTTGCATAAATGTCATGTAATTGTCGATAAAAGCCTTTGAAACGTATGAAGTGCTTGTAATTATATTTCAGTACAACACAAAAACAACTTAAGCAAAGATCTAAAAGCAGTTTAGCAGCAAACTTTATGAAAACTAAGTTATATTTAATTTTCAAAACTTTTGGCCACGACTGTACACAGTAAGGTTATGCAAGTTGCCAGATCACACGCTAGCACTAGCGCTATTTAATAAAATGTTGGCGCCCAAGGAAGGTAATATAAAGATAATTTAGGTAGTGATGGAGGTTCATTCACAATGTCTATCAGATTGTGGTTGCGGGGGTAAATAACTGTAAATGTTTAGCTTAAGTTTTCACTCCTGCAATCACTCTTTTCTCTTTTCCAGAGCAAGTCCAAACGAACAAGATGTTCCTCTTTGAGCAACACCATGACTAACAGGAAACATCGTCCGAATGTGTTGTTTCCACTAAAATCTCACTGTGTTGCAGGCTAACATGCTGGTGAGAATTTATGCATTCATGCAATTAATTGATAAATATATGTCCAAAGAACATGCCTTTTTGCCCTCATAAAAGTCCAATGTACAGTTAAAATATTTTCTTATTCATGTAATAAGAACAGCAGAATTTGAGAATTATGAGCACATTAGGGGGAAAACTTTGAAATTCCATCTCAGATCTTAATTTGGCTGTAGAATCCGTTTAGTGTCAAGCGCATGTGCGTTTTATAATTCACAGGGCATTCAGTAGATATGTGTCTTTACACGCAGGACAGATTCAGTGTTCCTCACACGAGTTTCAGGCTTTGGCTTGGTAGCACGTTACCACAAGCTTTATTTTCCTAACCATGGCTGCAATTCGAACCGAACTGAAAGTTATTACCACCATATAACTCATTACAGTACAAGCAAAGAAATAAGTCTGTAATAAGACAGAACTTATACTGTGTTGCTCCATCACTAGTACACAGGCACATCTCCTCAATAATTAAAACAACTTATCAATATACAGGGAGAGGAAACATGTTTTTTAGACAAAAACAAAGTTTTAGATAGAAGTTGTTTCTTGTGTCATTATAACAGACTTTTCTATTTGCTGGAAAGAAGAAGCTTCCTAAAGATCTCATGTACAACATTACTTTTGTTATTTAAGATGAAAAAAAAACGATCCAGTCAAAGCAAAGACATTATTAATCCTTCTCAGAACATATGGTTTGATATGTACGTAGTGCAGTTGTGTTAAGCACTGTGGCCTCGCACCTTCAGGGCAAGGGTTTGTGTCCACAGGTTTGTGTACATGGAGTTTGCATGTTCTAGGTGGGTCCTCCAGTTTCCTCCCACAGCACAAAGACATGTAGATTAGGCTAATTGGGGTTCCCAAGGGTCCTGTACTGGGTGTGCTCCTCGTAGTGCCGTCAGTCCCCTAGAATAGGCTCCAGGCCTCCCAAGACTCAGTACCCTGAATAAGTGAGTGATTATGCGGCACATTACACAAGGACAATAAGCAATGAGTACAGAGCAACTAACCATCATATCTTATGGGTTTAAACAGATTTGCTAATGCTTATAGTACTAATATTGGTGTAAATACTTTTAAACATATATTTCTTTATGTTTATTAAAATGTATGCTTTTTTAGTACAAAGTCAAAAGTTATAACCTCAATGTATGAGTGTAGAAAAAAAAGGCCAAAATCTACTGGCTGATGTATTTTGTTTAGTTTTTTTTACCTTTAGGGAAGAAGTGATTTTGTTACTTGAGTCTTTTTCTCACCCATGTCAGCCCTGCCACCAGCATGGCAGAAAGCGGAGCAGAACGTACTGCTTTAGCAAACATAAAGCATAAGGTAAATCATTTGAAAGAGTGTAAATCACTTACTTAGCACCAGCATTACATGCAACTTGGAGCTGACAGCCAACACCTGCTTTCATGTGCCCATGACACCTCAGGTTCAGGCACATCGTCAGGCAGGTGAGGAAAACGAGCTTGCAGCACAGGAATGACCAACATTTCATAACACGTAGGTATGTTCAGAAGTCATATTTTCACCCAGTTTTATGTTGGAATTGTACAGTACTTTCAATTATAATCATAATATAATTATATTTCATTTACTTTTACAGGTTATCTCATTTATTGATTTTTAAGTATTATTTTTCCAATGATTTAATTGTTCTACTGTATGATTGTTCCACCAATAATTCATTCAATTTCTATTTTTCATATGTACTTTTTTTCCATCACAGAAAATAGAGAAGTGCATAGCACCCTGGTAATCCCCCACCTACCATGCATTGCATCAAAAAACCTAATATGAACCTTGCAGGTGGTGTGCCCTACCAGGTTCACCAGGAGCTTGCCAGTGAACACTGCCCTCAGGCCTGACTCTGGAGGCAGGTCACAGTTTCCCTGTTCCAGGTTGGGTATTAGAGATCACATTATTCTTGTTCATAGGAGTTTTTGTGGATCATGTTTGTCTGGATCCTCACCCCAGACCTGTTCGCCTTGGGAGGCCCTACCAGGATTATTTAGCTCCAGATGACATACAGTAGCCCTGAGGATCACTAGACCACAGAAGCCTTCTGCTATGGGATGGCCTGATTCACAAAAGTTCATTTTTTACATATTCTACCTATGCTGGGGTGCGTTTCCCAAAGGCATCGTTAGCCAACTATGGTCGCAAGTTCCGTCGTTACCAACATAGTTTAACAATTCGGTGTTTTGAAACCATAGTTTAAACGAACATTCGCAAACAGCGTCGCAAACTTACGTGGTTGGAACTACAGCCTTCGACCTGTGGTTAGAAGCATAGTTTCTTGCCGCGGCTGGGTGTGTTCTATTCACAGTTCACGACCCTACGCCCTATTAGTTTCAAAAAATTCTCAACCACTTTGAGCGATTTGGAAAACAATGTTTTGGTGCTCAGATATTAGGCTATTCATTTTTCGGTTATTTTGATTACAAATTCACTTTGAAACGATACAACAGCGATACCATCGCAATTATTCTCCCTTCGAAGTGCCCTACGAAAGCATTATTTATGCCAGTTGGAACACAGCCTTGGTTTCGTTTGTGCGAAGAAAAGGTGAGTTTTTAAGTGAGTATCTTTGTTGTGCTCTCAGAAGTAGAAGTAGAATATGGACTATTCATAGGTTAAAAAAATAAAAACCATCAGAAGTGTCATCTTCCTCATTCACAGCAGCACCAGAAAGACCCCCTCTTCCTCATCAAAAAGCGGGAAATTTTCCTTGACTGCAATGTTGTGGAGAATTGCAGTAACTACAATCACAAAGCAGCTTTTGGAGGAGTTCAGTTCAGGCCACCGCTGGACTCGCTTGTTTGGTCACACTTGCAATGTCCCTTCACTTGTTTCTGACTTCTTCTGGGCTTCTCTCATACCCATTTCCAGAAGCATTAATTTTTTGTGCGATTTCATTCCATGTTTTTTTTTTTTTTTTTCAGAATTTGTAACTGTTTTTTTAACTTGGAGAAAAGCAAGATTTGATTGTTTCCCACCTCCTCCAAAAGAACTGCAAGCTCTTTTGTAGTAAATTGTGGTTTCCGTGTCATTTTTTCACATCAACTCTCATTAAAACATGGCTTTATGTAAAGGGACTTATATAGGAAATGATCTTGAGCAAAATAGGTAACGGGTGTTCACAACACAATCCCAGCATTTTCAAAATCCATAATTTCTTTTTATTTTAATTGCACTTATGTATCAATACCAAATAAAAATGAGTTCAAATGAAATATAACTAAAAGTTATAGACTTTGTTATTCGAAAAGAGCACATTTAAACTGTGTATGCCTATATATGTTTATGTATTGTACCAATCATGAATGTTGCGTTCGTGACATTATTACACCACTTTTACGCAACATCACTGCGAAAGCGCATTGAATACGAGCCGAAGAGAGAGAAAAAACACTTTACAGTAGGGGGCGATATGTGCAAAACAAATTAAACCGACATGGTTTTAACGATGGAAGTGCGACACAGGTACTATGGTGTTGGGAAACAGTCGTGACTAGTTAGTTATTTTCTTCAACGTTGCATCGTACAATGGTGGTTAAGCAAAGAGCTACATCGTTGTACGGGAAACGCACCCCTGGGTGGGTTTCCTCTGTGTACTTAGGTTTCCTCCAACAGTCCAAAGACATGCTAATTGGTATTTACAAATGTAAAAAAAAATGCGAGTGTTCGAAACCCCGGGCGATGCTGTTTTCCTCTCACAGCCGGAGGCACAAAGAGAGCTGATTGGCCTAGCTCTCTCAGGGGGAAGGGATGAGAGGTACCTGCGCTGCCACAATAATCACAACTCTACAGCCAATCAGGGGCGTCTGTGAGCTCACGCACGCGGAAGGAGCGGCTAGCGCTTTCCTCACAGTGTGTTACTCTGAGCGAGCAGTTCGAAAAGATGCGGTCGGCTGACGTCACGCAGTTCGGAGGAACCAGGTGATAGTCTTCGCCCTCCCGACTGAGTGGTAGTAGTAGCCTTAACGTGGGAGCCCCCTAGTGACGGGGTGGAATTGGCCACAACTAAATTAGGGGGAAAAATTTGGAAAAAAACCCAAAAAAAGCATGTGTGCGTGCGTGCGTGTCCTGTGAGGTATTGACACCCCTTGTGACACAAGTTCCCTGGTATAGGCTCCTGTCCCCCACTATGGAGGACTAAACATGACATACTGTAATTATAAATAAATAAATGTGTGAATAAATAAGTAAATATAGAAATAAATAAATACATAAATAGAATAAGCTCTGGAAAATTGCTAAATATATTCCTACTTTTGTTTATTAACATATTTTAAGATTTATTTATTTCTAAATTTCCACATTTCTAAATTTATTGATTTCCAGCCAAAATCACGGAGATAGACCAGTTGTCCCACCACCAGGGGTGCATCTCACACATGACAGTCATACTGTGCTTTACGCCGCTCAGCGGCAAGCCGCAGGTACTCCCATATCCCTGCAAAAGCAACCTGCAATCGTGTCTGATTCTCTATAAATATGATATTATAAATGCTCTATAAAAATAATAAGGTGACTTACAGTACTGGCAACGCTCACACTCCTTACACCAGCGAGCCACCTTTCCAGACATACCTGGCCAATAACAACGCTGGCGAACCAACTCTGTGGTGCGTTCCACCCCCTGGTGTCCATGTTCCTGGTGGAGCCACCTCAAGATGTGCCTGCTGTGTTAAAAGAGAATGCTTACTTGAAAATCCCCCCCCCCCCCCCCCCCAATCTGGGCGGAAGATTTGACGATAAAGTACCCCTTCACGTTCTACCAACCGATCCCACTGTCGGAGAATGGTTAAGCTACCCTTACCCAACAATTTGCGCTCTGCCGGACTAGGAACGCTCTTTCGGTGCAAAACCCAGAACCTTACCAATATCTGGATCAGACTCTTGCAGCGCTCTCAACTCCGCTGCAGAAAGACTCGGAAAGACCTGAAGGGCTGCTTGGGTCACCTGGCACACTGGATCTCCCCCAATAGCGTGTCGCACCGGTACCGGAACTGCGGTAGCTGGCACAAGCTGCCCTACTCCCTCGCTATTCAATGGAGGCTTTCTTGAAAGGGCATCGGCATTACTATTACTCTTGCCTGGCCTATACTGAACTTCGAAGTAAAAAATTGAAAGTTGGGCAGCCCAACGCTGTTCAGTGGCTCCCAGCTTTGCTGACCCAAGGTGACTCAGGGGATTATCATCAGTAAAAACAATACACTTATGCCCCAACAAATACTCTCGAAACTTTTCTGTCATTGCCCACTTAAGAGCCAAAAATTCAAGTGTCATCGAGCTGTAATTGGTAGGATTACGCTCGGTGAACCGCAAACTACAAAAAACTCCTTTTTCTTCACAAGGACAATAGGGGATGCAAAAGGACTGCAACTCTCCCAAATTATCTATTCCTCAAGCAGCTGGTTTATATGCGTTTTCAATACATCATACTCAGAAGGAGGCAAGCGCCTATACCGCTGCCGAACAGGAACGTTGTCGATCAGAGAAATGTCATGAGAGATAAGATCAGTACACCCCAAATCATTGTCGTGGGCCGAAAACACTGACTGATACTGCCGTCACAGGTTCCTAACCTGATCTTGCTCCTCTGCCCCCAAAGCAGATAACTCTACCACCTCAATCTGCTTTAGCAAAGACGAGTCGACCACACAACCCTGGGAACCTATCGTAGCAATGACCTCCCCTACCTCAGTCACCCCTGGAGGTAAGCTGGTGGCATACACCCGCTGGAGGGTGCCTAAAAGTATTTGGGTAAAGAACTGCATTCAATGTTCCGCTATTTACAACAGGGAGATAGACTGTACCTCGAGTCACTGGCACTAAGGCAGGTGAGGCCAATAGGCCAGCTGGAAGTCCTGACTCTACAGGCTCAAACACCAGCCCCTCAGACCACTGTTCAGAGCAGGTAGCAGCCACGATCTTCAGGGTACCACCCAAGACACGGCACTGCTGCCGACCTCGCACCCTCACTCTACCTACCTGTCCGAGTACTGTCTTACTCTGATGACAATACTGCAATGCCTGCATTAACACCACCAGGAACCTCAACCACTGATGGAGAGGCAAACAGGGCCTGGCCATATTGGCCAAAGAGTTCCTGGTAGCAACTGCTCAGGACATTCATCCCCAGCACCCCAGGGACCTGAGGTCACATCAACCAAACATGTGACCAGTACTCAAACAATACTGGCCACCTCAGTGGTTAAGGCATTGGACTACGGTTTGTAAGATCCCAGGTTCAAACCCCACAACCACCAAGTTGCCACTGTTGGGCCCTTGAGCGCGGCCCTTAACCCTCAACTGCTCAGATCTCAGATATAATGAGATAAAAATGTAAGTCGCTCTGGATAAGACACTCACACGTCTGCTAAAATGCCTAAATGTAAATGCCGAAATGCCTAATTACCCACTCCGAGCTGTGGCTCAACAGCCCGACGGGTACTCGTTTTCCGATGGCTGACTGGCTTGAGGCTGCCCCTCCGCAGGCAATGACGCTGCTGAGATGGAAGACAAAGGGCCTGGCCGTGGAGCATCACACTCCCTAGCAAAATGTCCAGGCTGATGGCACCGCCTACATACCACAGGCCCATGATGTTGGAAGTGACCCCGTGAACGCGCACCTCGAAGCTGAGCAAAACTTTGGGTCAGCTGATTTAACTGTTCTTGCTGTACACTTTTAAAATCTCCCGCAGTTCGCTTAGCTCTGACACTGAGGACCCACCTGCATCTAAATGCGGTCCTCCCCAAACACCATACTGAATCCCATATGACAAGGGAACAGATTGGCTTCAAGCCCGCACACCCCCAGGCATACCCTGTTCCCACCTATCGGACATTCCTATTCAACGAACTGATCGCACAATAACACAGGAGCATTTGATACAGCTCGAGGGAACCTCTGCTTAACTTTCTCCATAAGGCCCAACAAAGAGGGAGAACTCTAACAAACTCTCCCACTCCAGTCGCCTCCTGGAGAAAAATGCCTCTCGCAATGCTACGTAAGACTGAGTGCAACCAAAAACTTCATGTAATGCACTAAAAATCTTACCTGGATCCCCACGGTCAATCTCAGAACGATATTTAATCTTTTCCCGTGCCTCCCCCTCCAAGTGGTCAAATAAAAAGAACGCCTGGTCAGCAACAGACAGGTGACATGCAAGAATACAGGCCTGTGCCTCCTCAATCCACTCCTCAATACTTCCACCAGACTTACCATTAAACTTGGGCCATTTACGGTCTCTAGGTACAAACACAAATCGTTCAGACTGGCTAGCACCCACACTAACTGGAGGAGGAGTCGCAGGATCTGCATCAGGGATGTTAACGGATGCCACAGCAGGACTCAGCGGCTGAAAAGTCCCCTCCTGACATAGCCTCTCATTGTCAGCCCTCAACTGAACCACAAGCTCTTTAAGTTTCCCAAGTCCATCCTTCATGATTGAATTACACTTACCACTATAATAGGGGACCACAGATAGGAGACCCGTGAGAATAGAGAACACTGCTCCACACAACCCGGACTGAAACTGCTGCTTTGCCTTGGCACAAAAAAACAAGCAAAAAATGTAAAAAATAAACGACAAATCAACTAGAAAAAAAAAGAAAATTATTTAAATAACCATGTCTCCGCCGACCCAATGTGATATCCTGCCGATTACGCCAGAATGTGGCGGGATACGGAGGGTGTAAAGAAGTGCTACCTAATGATTACGCCACCCTGGAATTTCACCGGGGAATATAAGAGAATATTTGTTGGTTTTCCGTGAGGCAGCAGGAGACACATATATATATATATATATATATATATATATATATATATATATATATATATATATATATAGACACAAGAAAATTTTATTACACGATATAAAACAACAAAAGAAGAAGAGCAATTCCACTTTAACAAAGAACATGCAAGCACATCATAAACATCATACAGGAATGACTGAGATATCCCAAAAAAGAAACTGAGCTCAGAATACAACAGCTGAGGCATGACAGCGGGCAACAAGGGGCACAACTAGGCCTCCACAGCACCTCACCAATCCTTACACCTGTAGAGAGACACTCACATGCACACACTCACACGTGAAACGGAGACCACCACCAGGACTACACCCCGCCTCAGGCACTCAGCTCCTGTAACCACAAAAGTATGTTATACAGTTCTTTTAGTGTTAGCACAGACACCCTGATAGAATCAGTCTCTCTGACCGAAATCAGTACCACACTTCACACATAAACAAGGAGAAAGCTCAATTAATAAAGGAAAGAAACAAGAAAACAACCCAAGACACTTAAAACACAAACTATGAGAAAAAAAAATACAATTCAATTTACAAACCCAATGTTGTAGTACAACAATAAACAAAACAAAGAAAAGAAATCAAAATCACAACTAACAGGTACCCACATACACCACAAAACAGGAGTCCAACACAAAATGCACAACTAAAATATATTTTAAAGGAGAAAAGCAAAAAGAAATGTTTATAAAACCAAAGCGATTATCTCCCTTTTAATAGTAGCAGTTAGCTTCCGCTAGTAGCTAACTCCCACTGCACAGAAAATAGTTACACAGAATGTGGCTGACCGGTCTATGACCAAATTACAATCTAGGCCGCACAGCCTACACTCCACGCTTACAAACCAAAATAAAATACATACCATGCGAGTAGAATCTCTTAGAACCCAATCAAGCAAGCCAACAACTTGCCGGAAAACAGAACTCACACTATCAAGAGAACTTGAACTATGCACTACCAAGAGGCCTCTGAACCTGAATAAACAGACAAACACAGCTAAACATATATGAGCAAATATGAGAACTACAGTACTTACAATGAACTCTCTTACCTGTAGAGGGATAACCTCAGGCCACTGCCAGCAATGGCACTTCAATGAATGTAGGAGAAACACCCTACCATGAGCTAGAGTCTACCACAAGCAACCCAACCAGCTTCACTCCACCTACCTGAATGATGCAGGGATGACACGAAGGCAGGGGCGGGACCTATAACCAAGGCTACCCTGCCACCAAACCTATGAATCTTCCCCCTGCCCCCCTATTGGTCAACCAACAACTAAGTAACCAACTAAGTGCGAGTAGGTGGAACCTCAACTTGCCACATCAGCATCAAGCTAACTTGGACTGAACTAAATCGTCCATTAATCTTTCGACTCGATCTAAAACGTAGTCATTTGCTGCGAGGTTCTCAATTTCACTGGCTAATGATTTTAACTGATTAGCGGCAGCTTGTAAAAAATACGCCATAGTTGCCAGACAGCAGTCATTATAAGCCAAGGCATTACTAGTTGAGTCGAAACAGTCTCACTTCATTTAACCAATCACGGTTTGACTAAGGCTGGGACCGCCTACCTTATCAGCGTACAGCGACAAAGAAATGTAGAAATGCATAAATAAATAAATCTTGAAATATGTTAATAAACAAAAGTAGGAATATATTTAGCAGTTTTCCAGGGCTTATTGTATTCATGTATTTATTTATTTATATATTAACTTATTTATTCACACATTTATTTATTTATGTATTTATATATTTAATTACTTATTCACACATTTATTTATAATTATGTCATGTTTAGTGCTCCAAACCCCACAACCCTGTACAGGATAAGTGGTATAGAGAATAAGTGATTGAGAGAGTTAGTGATTTTTCCCAATAATTAATTTTATTTCATATTATTTTATTCCAATAATTTGTTTTAATTTGCACCTGATTTTATTGCAATGCTTTATTTTTAGTTCATTTTCCAATACAATTATTTTACTTTTTCCCAGAAATTAATTGACATATGGGATTCTTTATTAATCTGCCTGCATCCACATGTGATTAATCCTACAGTTATTTTATCTAGTCTTTGTTCCATTGATTTATTAAAATCACTTTTCTGGGGGTTTTTTTTAGCGCATGCTTTAGGCCTCTATATTGTCACATGTAAAAGTCTTGGGGTGCATTACTATCCTGCATTTCCAGCCAGAGACACACATTTTACTTCAGTGAGAGTCCTGGTTATTATAAACCTGAGTGATCTAGCGATCTTTTCACTGTGTCAGCAAACCTGAGGGTAATGGTTTCTTTTGCTTAACTCTGTGTTCATTTAGCGCTGTGTGACAAGAGGCAGGAAATCATGTGTGGCACAGTTTGCAGAAAGCTCTGGGGCTTTATGCCCATGTCCACGTGGTACCACTTAGGTATCACCGTACGGACGTCAGTAAGGCAGATGCCAGTCTCGCCACAGTATAGTTATTCATGCGTTTAAATTTCACCTGTATCCTAGCAGGCTGCCGAGCTGCACGCTTTATTTGCACAGCTGCTTCATGCTCCAGCACCGCAAACACCGCCCTCAATTGTCCAACCTTAATGCTGAACTCATGACCCTTTGCCTTACTATATGAGACCAACCCTTAGCAAAAAGTCACAGGACACGGAATTTTAATGTAGCTTTTAGACAATTTACTGTTACAGTTAGACATTTTTATCAATTAATTAATTAATTAATTAATTATGTATTTATTGTTCATGTAATTTTTATACACGATATATTGTTTATTTATACATTTTACATTTTTATACATTTAAAATAATGATCTATTTCTTTTTTTATGTTTCATTTATTTTAACATGATTTTGACATTTGATTATTATATTCACAACATTTATCTTTTTTCAACATTAATCTTGACAAATGAATCTTTTACTCTTAAATAATTTTCTCAGGATTTATTTTTACTTGCAATATTTTAAATATAACTCAAATTTATTCTCACATGATTTTTTTTTTTTACAATTCATTCATTTTCACGTGTAATTTTTTATCTAATTCAGTTACTTTTATCTAACTCAGTGATTGGTCTATTTATTTTCACATACTTATGCAGTACTCATTGTTTAAAGATTACAAATGATCAGATTTTATCATGATTTTCTATGAACAGTTTCATTATTTTTACACATTAACCATCAATGAACCATTTATGCTTGTGATATTGTCTATTTTTTTCATATGATTTTTAAAATATTTACTCATTTTTACTCTCTCATTTTTAATCTTGTACGGGTAACAGAGGGCCTGAAGCCTATCCCAGGAAATTCAGTGCACAATGCAAGGTACAACCTGAATGGGGTTCTCTCATTCATTTTGACACATAATTCCACTTATTTTCAAAGATCATTTGATAGGATTTGTTTTCTTCAACCCACAATTCATTTATTTTTAAGAGTGATGCCCCCACACACAATTCATAAATTATCTGCTTTGATTATTATCACTTGTATTAACATGAGTTTGTGTTGAAATGCACAAATTATATATGCTTGAACTTATACACTTTAAAAACTGCTGGGTTAAAAAAACAACCCAACCATAATTGACACATTCCATTTGATATTTTTATTATTATTATTATTATTATTTTTTTTTTTTTAAAGATGCAAAATCACAAGTACACAACTTCACATAAATTAAATGGATTGTCACAGAATAAATATAATGTGAATAACTAAATTTTTACAAAAATGTCAGACAAAATCATATAATCCCAAGGTAACCATTTGTTAAATATAAAATAATTGTAACAAACAGTCTAAAACAATGAAAATAAGAGTCCCCTGTAAATCTGATTTAAATAGCATTTTTTGCATTTGATACAATGTTTAAACACTTTTTATATAGACATTTTCAATACAAATCCCACATGAAATCAAACATTCCCTATCTAATATTTTAACTATTAGTAATATAACTATTACTATTTAATTTCTTTTAAAATGACATTGAAAACAAAAACGACAAAACTTTTTAAAATATTCTTAATTAAACGTGGGTGAAAAAACTGTTGTCCTCAAAAATTTAACAGATGAGTACTCGTGTCCATCAATCTGATTTACAGTATGCTGGAGAAACCTGCAGGTGTGAAGACACTGTTTTGTGTAGTTAACATCAAGGATAAAAAAACAAACTTTAAAACAAACATCAACGGCCTTACCCAAAGAGTCTGTATCAATAGCATTGCCTCCAACAATGGGAAAGGTCTGTCAGGTTCTGTCAGTGCTCCAGTCATCTGCGTATTTTGCAGATATCATTCCCATCATGTTGGTCCCCACCTGTGGACTACACACCATCACTTAGTGTTGCAAGATAACTAACATTTATGTTAAGCATTTTTGTTAAGAACATATGTATTTAATGCAAAACATTTTTTCTCTTGTCAATAGACAAAAATACTTAATGTAAACATGAATTAAGTGAATATTTCTGACTAATTTACTTCACTATTTAACATGTGAGGGATAAAAGTGGAAACGGCGCTCCACCTGGATTTAATACGAAACATTCACTCCTTTTCAAATTCTCAACAAACCCTAGATGAGTACGATATTTAACTGATGAGTTTACAACTTAGAATAAATATTTCATAAGGATGAAGAAAAAGCTTGTTTTAAATAAAAAGCTTGTTTTATTATTTTCATTTATTGAATAATAAAAAACAGAATGAAAAAATAAATGAACCCCACACCATCATAACAAAGAGCATTTAATTTGAGCAATAAAATACGCTTGCTCCTACCACAACGTACAAAAAAAAAATAAGTAAAAATTTACATTATCTTACCATAAAATACTGAGTGCTCTGAGTATGATCCAGTCAGAAGTGAAGAATTCAAAAAGTTCACTAAAGAATAAACCAACTGCTGGGTTAAAATAAGATACAGAAACAGAAGACATATTAAAACCGTCATTAAACATTGCTTCTTCTGACAACTTTAAAATATTATAAAAATCTACCAACAGAGTTCCAAACACAGCTTTAGTGAAGATGACTAATATACCTAAAATTACATTTAGTAATTTATTTATTTATTTTTTTTTATGTGTGTGCTACAAACGCACTTTTCTCATCATATACAGTATAGCCGACTATTGGCACAGAATATAAAAGCATGAACTCCTCACAGCTTCATATCAAAGTGTGACTTAAAAGGTGGAAAAGCGAATGAACATGGAAATGAGCTTGTTCATTTGCTCATAGACGCTATCTTTGATAACTGATTGATGTGAGCTGTACACACATACATTCTCGCTTAAACAACGCGTAAACTACACTGTGACACAATAACACTAATATTTCAAACATATTGCAGGTTGCCGTTTGAAGAAACCAGAAAATAAAGAATAAACCAGTTGTTGGGTCAAAATAACCCAACCAGGTGTTCATTTATAAATGACCCACTAGATTTCATTTGACCCAACATAGAGCAACCCAACGATGTGTTTAAAGTACCCGAAAAACCCAGAATTTTGACCCAGCATAAACAACCCAACAATGTGTTTACAAAAACAACCCAGCATTTTTTAGTGTACTTTATTGATTCACTTCTATCACCGGATCCTGTAACTTCTCAGTATATTTAAATATACAGTATATATAAAACCACAAAAGAAAGTGATATAGTGATTTGTTTCCTTTTTTTTTTTACATTTGATTAATTGGGGTTTTTAAGTAAAAAAAAAATAATAATGTTTTTGCTTACATTTGCCTGGCTAGGTGGTAATTCATTAGACTAATTTTGGTTTTAGTAGCCCTTCCAAAATAAATAACACACACTAGGCCAGTATTTAAATGTGAACTGACGGCCAATTCACTCGGCCAGCATGTATCATGTTAACTCTGATATAAAGCTACAGGGCTGAGGTATGTACCTCGGGCTATATGACTTGCCTCAGTGCCAGCTTTCAAGACTGTTCGAATTGTTTGTCACATTCTTGGTGTCGGTCGGAGCGACAGCCAAACGTAACCTAACACATAATTCCACGTGTAGGCAAGTTGACAAGCCACAAAAGCAGCCCCAGACAGAAAATTAGGATGGTGAAGGAGCCAAATTACACTGGGAGAGAAAAGAAAAGTTGTTTCCTGCAGTGCGTGTGCACTTCTCTCTGACAAACGTGAAGAAGTGCATCATCAACTCTATTTCTATCTATAAGGTAAATCAGCTTCTGCTTGTAAATATCGCGTGTTGGTCTGGACACTTGCGCCCCTAAGTGCCATCAAGCTGTAGCCAAAACAAACAACGGTAATGAGTAGCAGCGCCTGGTTAAGAGGCTGGACACAAAGTTGCGTCTGGCCAGCGTGCACACACTGAGAGGCTGTCATAAAGCGGGTTAAAAGACTGACTGTTCCACACACACACACACACACCACCCCTGTCCACACACCCGACTGGTTCCCCACATCACCTCACACGACACGACGAAAATGTCAGGAGGAGGGGGAGGGGCGCGTCATGTCCAACAAGCAGATCTTGTATTTGGACATTGACTCTGGGGAGCGAAGGCGTGGAAATAACAAGTGAAGATTTATTGCCTGAGGGGTTTGTTTACATTGAAAGCCGAGTACATCAGGCCATTTGCATAATGCATATAAAATGAGATCTATCTTTGCAACACGCGGTCCTGGGTGTGCCTGCGTGAACACTCCTGGACTTTTATTAAGGAAGCAGCCAGGCTTAGAGGGCGTCAGTTAGGGCTTAATCTGAAGAAGCAAGAAACGAGTGTGTGGGCTGCAAGATGTCTTCTGACGTCTTCGGACATGTGAGCGTTTCTAGTATTGATGCTGTCGTGCATTGCTTTGGATCCAAATGGAAGTATGATTATATACTGTATACACATACATCATAGAGTATGGGGCAGTCATGTGGTACCAGAACCGGGTATATAGTCATGCAGATGATCCTGATGTCAGTTTGCCCATTTCAGAAACTGATTTCTCTGGAGTTTAAACCAAATGGTGCGATAAACAAAAAACATCCAGTGGGCAGAAGTTTTGTGAGTGGAATCTCAGGTCTGAGGACCATGAATATATAGGTCCAAGCTGAACAGGAATAAACTCCAACACCTCTTACAAACATGGTTAGCAGAAAAGCATCTCAAAAGGCACAATTTTTTAAGGCTGATTGGGGTACAAGAGCACAAAGCTACCTTGGTCTTAATTCCAACTTTCCAGGTTTAGGAGAAATATTTTTATGCACATGAGAACTCTCAGGCTTTACGTACTGGCATCACAAGTATGGTACCTTTCAACCTGTCACGCTGTCAACTTTCCATCATTTTTTTGTGGAAATACTATCCAGGATATTGGACAATTCAGGCCACGTTTTTAAAAATGTCTGTAAAAAGATCTACTGTATATCTCTAAATTTTTGGCAAGTGAGTATTAAACAGTCTTACATAGTTTTCTTCCTTGCGATGCAACAAAGCATCACAAATGCAATTCCATTAAAAAAAACAAAGTGAGGAAAATGACGCTCCATAGTCCTTCTAAGCAGTACTAAGCGTCAGGTATAGCAGGCTCCTGAGATGTGACCCGTGAGTCAGGAAGAGCGTTATTTTTTGTGGTTTGTGGTGTTTACGACATGCGATTATTACCCCCAGCGTGCACGTTGACTGAAATAGAAAACACCCCGCCCCCCCCTTTATGGTTAACCAACAAACCCAGTGAGGTCATTTCCACCCCACGGCTCAGCGACTTCATTTCTTTCTCTGTTCCATCGAATGGGAAAAGATCCCACTGGGCACGCTCAGTACAGGTGTGAAAAAGCAGGCCTCGGTTAGCCGTTTATTCTGGGCACTGTTGGTTCGGAGGGTTATTTTTAGCCATGAAGAGTTCAATGTTGTGCTGCATTTCCTTGGCAGTGAAGAGAAACACACGGGCCAGCTCTGGACGCCGGCATGGCTGAGCTTTCTGACAATCTGGAACGTCTTTTCAAGACCTGCTTCTTATTTTTAGCCTCAGGTCCGCTTTTGGTGCGTTTGCACAGCAGCGGTGGAAATCTTCTTTTGTCTTATCGTATGTAGGAATATAGGAAGTTCAGTGGGTTTAGGAATTTATTGACAAATTAAAAGCATCTTTCAGGTTATAGACTGCAAAGGGAATACACTGTATCTGTAATATCTGAAACGTGGGGGCAGAAAAGGGATGTTGGACGTGAAGAAGAGCCCCGTCACCATGTTTAACAGCTGGGAACAGGTAATGGAGGTTAAAGGCTTCCTTTGCATTTCTCCAAACATAATCCTGTCCAGATGGAGGGAAGTGTAAAAGACAACTCATCTGACCCAGTGGCCCCTCAATCCTACGTCAAGGTTTAAGCAGGTTGTATGTTTTTCGCACAATCGAGTCACAAAGCGTAAAATCCATACATTATTCTTTAAAGTAGGAATAAATAGATATAAATGTCAGCATTTGAGTTTATGTATACAACCTACAGTATGTTTGTTCTGGTTGATTAATTTCCTATAATGGCATTGTGAAATGTCACTGTTTCTATAGTAACAAGACATTTGTAGAGATTTGCACAGCGGACACGGCACTAAAATGTGCATATAGTTATTGATATGACGATGTTTTCTGTAAGAAGATGTTTCTGTAGCATTTATGGAAGGAGTCTCCAGTGTTAGCACTTTGCAACCGTCAGAGGTAAAGTTTTCTGACATCTTAGTGTGATTTTCTTTCCTTATTAATTTCTAAAGAAAGGAAGGGAAAAAGGAAAGTGAAGCTGGCAAAAGGACGATAGTTTATAGCTGGAAGTAAGAACCGTAACTTGCTTGGTTGAATTAACTATAAGCAGATTTTTTTCTTTTATTAATAAAAATTTTAATGGTTAGAAAATTGCTGCAATATAAGCAATAAAACCTGCGATGATCCTTCACATGAACTCCAGGAGACTTTAATTATCTTTACACTTACAAGCACACACTCTACCCTCTCAGATGGAGATTGAAAAGGCGAATGTCTCTGGAAAACGCTTTAAGGTGATAAACGTAGCTTTCTGACATCCAGTTACATCTCGTTATTGAATTTTAATACGAATGAGACATTTCCGTAGCTTGTGCTCAGTTTTCAACGCAGCTCTGAGGTTTGTTTTTGTTTCCGATATCGCATTTAAAGCGCTTTGTGTAATTGTTCGTCCTATTTCCAAATTCATGATTGTCACATAAATCTTTTGGTGTTCTACCGTTTTTTTATGGTCAGTTCAGCCGTATTTCAGTCATCGAGCTATGTTAGGACACACACATCTCAGCTGTGCCAGTGTAATGTGATGTGCAGGAGAAGATCTGAGCTGCAGACATTATTGCTCTGAACTGCAGTCTTGTTCAATGGGCTGTGCTGGTAGGAAGCAGAGGCGGTAAGAGAAGCTGCGCGAGTGGGCAGAGCTCGTGTTATGCGTCTGACAACAATCTGGCACCGGGAGCTTATGGCACCTCGCAGACCCACCGCATTGAGTTTGTTCAGGCCGCGTTTCCTCAGGGGCCGCTCTTAACGCCGTGGCACCCGCTCACGGGAGACGCCCACATCAGCGCCAGTTTTTCCTCTGCAGCTAAAAGTCATCATGAGACCTCACCCCGGGTGGAAAATCTCCCCGAGTGGGGGTCTGTTGTATTTAGGATCAGTTGTTGGATATTACCAAGTGCTCACTCTCTTGAGCTGGGAAAAGGAATCATGCCAGAATGCGGCATGATAAATTTCACATGGCATGTTGGGATAACGTTTAGACTCTATGGGCTTTTAAGTTCAACATCATCATCAGCACATATGCTCTGTTCCCCCCCCCCCCCCCCCCCCCTCCTCTCTATTTGACTTTGTTACTCAGCCGGGTATCGTTTTAACCAATATTTACTCAGACGAGGATTACTCAGGAGAAATTAGCCAAGTGTCTTCTTGGTGGTCCATATGCGTCAGACAATCCGACACCAAATTAATCGCTGTAATCAGACTATTGCTCCCTTCTGGATGAACGTAGTCGGTGTCGGATATCAAAGGCTAACAGGATAACACATCCGATGACAGATTTTGTCCACGCATCAACATTTTATCTCAGAAATGAGGCTGTTGATTTAATGAAAACACAAAGATACTTTATATTGTGGAAGAGGGGTCGCAGACGCTGGGGGGGGGGTGTTGGAAGGCGGGGGGGGGGGGGGGTTCTGGGTAAGCAGACGTGAACAGGAGACCACCGATTGGTCGTGGGGAACTTGGGCTATAAACTCTAAACAGAAATCTGGATGTAGATCAAGATGTATCACTAATGAGCAAAGGAAAATTCCCTGCGGAAGAAACCTGATGAGGAACCTAACAGACTCTTCTCATCTTTTCACAGATACACAAGAGATAGACACAGTAGCAGCAGATACACAATCTAAAGCATCTGTCATTTCTTATCTTTATAACTTTGTGTGCAAACTTAAAACCTTATTGTACAAGATAAAGCTCTTGTGGATATGAACTGGAGAGCTGGAGGGCTTCATTGTACAGACTTAGTATTGATATCAATAGTACTGTACATCATGTGAAAAAAAAACCTGCTTTAGATACAGTTTCACTGCAAGTTCAAAGTAAACAGTTGTGGCCATGGTGTCTTCAATAGACAATGAGGTTTGACAGACAGCTTTTTGTTTTGCTTGCTTGTTTGTTTGTTTGTTTGTTTGTTTGTTTGAGTAGAGATTGATTAAAATTCTATTTTAAATAGATTTTGATCAAATAACTAAGGAGATACTTGTAAATAATAATAATAATAATAATAATTATTATTATTATTATTATTATTATTATTATTATTATTCACTTTTGCCTCTATAGAGCTTTTTAAATTTGATTCAAGTTCAGAACAGAAGTGCAACAGCGACCTCGTGTGGTCAGACAGCGGCTGAACTGATAAACCACGACTACTAACCACGTCATCGTCCAGTGTCCACTGTTGCCAATGGTTACTAGACGCACTAGATGTGCTGTTTTTCTTTTGTAGTAAATGCAGTAAAAAGCATTAAAGCGCTAAGGCGTGGTCAAACTGCAGAAATGGGCAAAAATTACAATCAAGTGCTCATGTTGCACCCGACAGTGTGTTCTGCAACTAAAGGTAAGATCCCCCTGCCCTGTGGGGTTTCTCCAAGTATTTATTTTTATTTATTTTTATTTTTTTTGCAGTAATTTGGGTTCATAGGGTCACATGATCCGGAAGGTATTGAAAGAAGTACATTAAACATTTATTTATATTCTATAGCACGTATCATGTATACAGGCCTGGAGCCCATTCCAGGAGACGGGATAAACCCTGGACAGGGTGTCAATCCATCACATAGCACATACATGGAAATACTACAGGCAATTTGGGAAAGACATTAAACCTAATCTGCATCTATTTGGACTGTAGGAGGAAACTGGGGTATCTGGAGGAAACCAACCAAGCATGGAGAGAACATGCAAACTCCTCATAAGGCGGGGATCGAACCCTCGACCCTGGAGGTGAGAGGTCACAGTGCATAATACACCAATATGCTGCCTACACAAATTGGCACGCCGAATGCCCTACCTGACGCAAGCTTTCCACCCTTCAGTCTGGGCTTGGGACTCACACTGCATCCATTGGCTGGGGTTCTGGAAATTAATTCCTATCAAATTCAAAGTTTTAATTGTCACGTACACAACCATACACAGTATGATATGCAGTGAAATGCTTAAAAAAAAAATTATGTGACCTAAAATGGAAAGATTTGACTGCAATGGGAAAAAAATACTAGATAATGAAATTTTATTAAAGATAGTATTTACAATAAAGAATACAATAAATATATTTAAAATAAGATTGAAATATAGACATTTACTAGTTGACAAATGTTACAATATAAAATATAATTGTATTTATATAACACTTTTACCAATGGTCATTGTAACAAGGCAGCTTTACAGAATGACAATAGAAATAAAAAATTGTATGAGAACTGTATAAAAACTGTGAGGTGAATAAAAATTATCAGATTGTCCCTGATGAGCAAGCTGAGAGTGACAGGGGTAAGAAAAAACTCCCTGAGATGGCAAATTTTCTGAAGAATGCAGAGAAATGTTCAGTGCTGAAGATCACTAAGGTACAGCAATAAATTATTATTTGCTTCTAGTTAGCTTTAGTCTCGGTTAATACAATGAAGTTTTTCTGCCAGTGATTTTGGGCAGGCTTTGTTTCGCCACTATTCAATGTCTATTCTGGTGCTATGTCTGTTAACGTTGCAATCTTTAAAGACAAACATATCAAATAAAATTAAACTAATCATGAAATTAGTTAAAGTTTACAAATGACATGGATCCTAATGGCATACATGAGTGTATTTCTTATTTTGACACGAATGTGGTCATTTGTAATGTAATTGGAGGGCTCCTATTCTGAGCGCTTCTCTTAGTAACATTCATGTCCTGTAGGTGGTGGCATCGCATTGTTGTTCTGTGTCACAGGTATTAACTTGGCTTAGCTAATGACATGCAATATTGTTACTGGTATGTGGTGAATATTAATCAAATATTTGTGCACAGTTTTGGTGGTTTTTGAAAAGTTTTTGCGGTTTGAAACCACCGGCTAAATCTGGCAACAGCTATTTTAAGGTACAATTTGTTCACATTGGGTTTTAAATAAGTTCACTTGGTGTCATTAAATGTGAGGGTTTTTTGCTGCCTCTCTAATTAAAGACGTTCCATTAATTAGTTATCTTCCCTTTTCCTAGAAAACTCAATTGAAAGTAAACAAGTATTTCTCTTTGTTTCTCTGTGAGACAGAGAGAAAGAGAGAGAGAGAGAGATCATATTTTATCTTATATTATATTATATTCATATTTTATCTTATATTAAGCTCCTCCAGTCCGCTTAGCGGCGCTACGGAACCTTACAGGCTGATTTACAATCGAAACTAGTCGTCAAGGAAGACAAGTGGACCGGAAAACAGGAAGTTGGCTAACAGGGTGCTACTGTTTACATATTTTGGGGGATCAGCAAGCAGCCTGTAGTTAGTAGTCATTAATTATTATTATTATTATTATTATTATTATTATTATTATTATTATTTTATGTGCGCATCATAGGGTTTATATTTTGGTAAGTTAAATTGGTCCGGATATTTTGGCAGTATTGCTTACTTGCTAGCTTGTTTGCTAACTTGGTAGAGCTGTCACTGAGCGCTAATAAAGAGTTATGTGTTTAATTTATGGACCTGAGGAATGTTTGTGTTGCAGGCTTATCTTAATATAGTACAAAAGTTAATAATTTGTGTAATAACATAAGGGTGTGATGTTATTATCTCTTAGAATAACCATTCATCTAAATAAATAACTGTCCATTATCCTGTTTAAATGTTTTATTTTATCTACATATACAGGTGTGGCAAAAAGTTTTGAGAATGACAAATATTAAATTTCAAAGTCTGAGCTTCAGTGTTTTTAGATCTTTTTGTCAGATGTTACTATTGTATACTGAAGTGTAATTACAAGCATTTCATAAATGTCAAAGCCCTTTATTGACAATTACATTACATTTATGCAGAGTTAGCCTAATATTTGCAGTGTTGGCCCTTCTTTTTCGAGACATCTGCAATTTGCCCATACATCCTGTCAATCAACTTTTGGGCCACGTCCTGACCACTGGCCGGTTATTCTTATATAATCGATTTGAAGTTGAAGTCAGAATTTGTGAGTTTTTGTTTGTCCACCCGCTTCTCGAGGATTGATTGCGAGTTCTCAACAAAATTAAGGTCTAGGGAGTTTCATTGTCATGGACCCAACATTTCTATCATGCTGGAAAAAGCATTGTTTGCCAAACTGTCCTTGATGTTTTGGTATCATTCTATATTAATGGCTGTGTTCTTAGACAAAATTGTGAGTGAGCCCACTCCCTTGGGTGAGAAGCAACCCCACACATGAACGGTCTCACTGTTGCTTTTTCTGGATGCCCCAAACAATTTTAAATGTATGAAGATGAGTACAAAATTTTGGGTCCATGACCAGGAAACTCCCCAGGTCTGAATCCTATTGAAAACTTGTGAAGAGGTCTTAAAAAAGAAGGGTCAACACTGCAAATATTGACTTTTGCATAAAGTTTATGTAATTGTCCTTATAAGCCTTTTGCAGTTATGAAATGCTTGTAATTACACTACAGTATACCATAGTAAGATGTGACAAAAAGGTCTAAAATCATCAAAGCAGCAAACTTCTGTCATTCTCAAAACGTCTGGCCATGGCTGTTTGCAGAAAAGTGTAATAACTTCTGTCCTGCTGTGCACATAGAGGGATTTATTCTCTGTTTAAGTAATGCTCAATTAATGTACAAATCAGCTGAGATGTTACCTTCTATATAGGTCTGATCTGAAAACAGAAAACTGTGTAAATCTTGGACTGATCTGATTGCTCCTGCAGACATTACTTATCTCAGGTGCTGTAATAATGGACACTGCATGCCGGAAAGACAAACCCAAACAGAAGGAGACATCTGTACGAGGGGACAGAGCGAAACAGAAGTCTGCTCAGCAGGAGCTCAAGCAGAGACAGAGAGCAGAGGTGACACCACTTTACAGATCCTCCAGCAGTCCAAAAATATAAACCTTTGTAATCAGTGAAACCTGCCTCCAGATTCCTTTTTTACATTTATAAACACAAAAATGAATTCATTTCCTTAGCGAGAGATTTGAGAATGAGAGAATGAGATTTCATTCCAAATGCCATTGCTATTAAAGTCCTTCTTCTTTTCCTCATTTGTTATATTGTCCTTAACTGTGCGATATAAATTTATGTTCATATTAATATTTCTGAAGTAAATAAATAAATGTATGCAAATAATAATACATAATAAGGTTATTTGCCTCAACCTCGTGTAGTTTAAGTCTGAGAATAAAAAAAAAAAATTCACTTATTTGTCACATGTACTGTACCTTAAAGCACAGTGAAATGATTTTGCATATCTTAATTAGGAAGCTGGGGTCATTGCGCAGGTTCTGCCAGGATACAGCGCCCCAGGAGCAAATAGGGTTAAGGGCCTTGCTCAAAGCTCAAGTGCCAATTGCGGCTTGAACCGGCAATCTATGACCCGGAAATCCACAGCCTTAACCGTTTAAGCCACCACTGCCCCTCAAATAATTAGATTTAAAGTATATGTGATTGTTGTTTGAAAGTATTGACGTGTTTAAGTTAAAAAATTAAAGCTTAGTAGTTTTTTAAGAAATTAATTAGGTATCAGGTAAATCCGTATGGTTTCAGGATCTATATCAAAAAGTAAAATTTTGTCTCATGCCATCCTTGTTGTGTAGATCATCTATTACTCAGTCATTGCTCTAATTAAGATTAAAAACACATTTTAATCGTTAAAACATTTTTTAATCATTCTTAAGTTTGTCAACAAAATAAAACCTTGTTTGGATTGTCTTTAGTTTTTTGGTACCGGTACATAGCTCTGATGTCAACAAGGTTTATTTTCACGTCACTGAATGTTTCCAACCTCCAAATGTCTGATTACATTTTTGTAATTCCGTTCCAGATCTACGCACTGAACAAAGTCATGACGGAACTCGAGCAGCAGCAGTTTGAGGCGTTTTGCAAGCAGATGCAGTCGCAACCAGAATGAAGACGTTACTTGTGTAAAACCAAAACTAACTGACGAACTGCAGCATCGTACACCATGCTCATCAAGGGTATTGAGTGATTATGCACTTACCGTTTACTTTAATAGGAACACTTATACAGTTCTTCAATTAGCCAAGCATGTGAAAGCAGCACAAAGTGCATAAAATGCTGCAGATGCAGTTCAAGAGATTTATGTTCACATTAAGAAAGTACTGACCTCCTGGGATTCTCACAAGCAACCGATCTTCATGTCTGTGTTTGACATAAGCATGAACTGAAGCTCTTGAGTTGTGTCTATATGAATGGGTTGCTGCCACAAGACTGGCTGATTAGATAATGGCATGAATAAGAAGGAGTATTACTGGTAAAAAAATAAAAATAAAAAAAGGACAGTTAGTGGGTGCGTGATTAACGTCAATGCGTTCCAATAATCATGGTGTAATTAGCAGTATTTATACTAATGTTATGGTGCAGAGAGCCAAACAATCAAACACGCTGATTACATACTGAGTCTGTGCTTGAAGTAACATCAAGAAAGGGCAAAATGTTAATTAATGGTGCTTAATGTTTTAACCTGTTACATACTCGGGTTCAGTGGGGGATTCTGGGTTTGTTTGTTTTTAATTATGTCAAACATTTCAGTTACTTCCGGTGTTGATGTATTGTGTTAAAGTTTTTTTGTCAGTTTACAGAGACCACATAAAGGACAACTTGGAAAAGTTTTAACCATGTCAAAGAGTATCATGTTAACCAGAATTATGTAATTTAATAAATACTTTTTTTCCCAGCAAGAAGTCATACATTACATAAGAATTTATTTTGTGTCAGTCAGGGTCATTGCAGTGTGTGCTTTAAAAGGCTTCCTGGTGCCACTATGGTAACCATGTGATGACACCATAACCACACGATGACACCATGTGTCATCGTTCTCCAGGCAGGACCTCATGTGTAGTGCAAACATTTTCAACACCCCCTTCAACACCTTCCCTTTTATTGTTTATGAACTCCCAAACGATTTACATTTTGAAATGAAAACGTGGGTGCAACCAGACAAGTGCAGAACTTGTTCTGACGACAAAGGAACATCTCAAGCACCAGACATTTTATTGATCAAAGTAAATTTTTCTTTTCCTAAGGGTGTGAACACTTTTGAACTCAGCCCTACTGAATAAAAGAGTTTTTAAGGATTAACAATGCCCTTATTTAATATTAGATATAGTCAGCTACAGAATTATTGTCACGCTTCATGAAACACAAGCAATAAGAGATATTTTGGGCTCAATTCATTCAGCAAGTGACTTTTTATAACAATGTATCTCTTTTAAATGGCAGCCCAGGTTTCAGTAATTGGTGGAGTCTACCTTAGTGAGATTTATAGCAGGTTGGAGAAGAGTTTTGGAGGAAGTTTGACCAATCTTCTTTGTAGAACATTTCCACCTACATTGAGATTCTAGCATGTCTCTTGTAAACTCTTCAACTGAGACTACAGGATTAGCAAATTTCTGGAGGCTTGATTTTTTATTTTGTGGTGGTGCAATTTGTGGTGGTTCCATTTATTTGTCAATTCATGGAAATTGTCAAAAATCATTCTGTTAACTGTTGATTATCAAAAGGTGAAACTTTGCACTTCTAAAGAGGTGATCTCTGGGTTTTTCTTTGCCTCTCAACATCCTCCTAACTGCAAAATGCAGATGTGTCAACTTCCTGGCAAAAATTTTCAACAATTTCATACTTTTCTGGGAAGGATAGTGATAGTGCCTACTGATAATATATTGAATAAATGCCTTTTTATGCAGCTCAATAGCTTGTTTCCCATTTAAGTTAAGTGCTCCTTGGTTTAACCATATTAATTAATGAGAAAAGGATTTCTTCTGTGTTACCATAGATGGTAATAGACAACAATAAAGTTCTTAGACACTAAAAGCAATGTAAAAAAAAATATTTTTGTTGATAACAAGTGTATTGTTTGCATAACACCTCATTTTGCATGGTTGATTTTCTACCTTTTTTAAAAGATAATATACGATATATATAATTTCAGGTTGGAAATTTCTAGGGTTACAGGATCACATAAGAAAAAATAGAGACTGACTGACTCTCCATGTGTCCCTCTCTCTAACATGGACTTCTTTCAGAGGTTTATAGTGACGGAACTCCCAGTTACTCTTGCCCCAAACCAGCCTTCCCAGTATTTAATGTCATTTCCACCATGCTCAAAAGAGATGTAGCGCAAGCCTGGGCCGTATCCAGTAAAAGTGTTGGTCACCTGTAAAGAGAATTGTTTTCAGCATACCCTTCAGAAAGGCTACAATAGAATTGTACTTTTTGTCATTTTATGAATTACAGATTGAGCCCTCAATAAATAACACTGAGTGATATTTCGATATGAATTACCCATGTGAGGAAGCTGAGTTCCTGTCCCTTTTCCACTATGCTTTGGAGTATTTTATTCCTCAACAGTTTGCAAGCATTTTATTGAAATGCATTAATAAATTAAATATTTTATTATTTGTCCATTCTTTAGCTATGTTTAATGTTGTGGTCACTTAAATGCTATAAGTTACCAATTTAAACTTACAGCTTTAGGCCTACCAGTAACTCCTACAAAGCATTAACACTGGAGACTTTTTACTCATCTTTATAATTTTGTTAATTAAGTTTATTGCTGCCTTCAAGTTGGATGATGTACCAATTAAATTGTTCACATCACAATTATGATATTACTGACAGTCCTCGAAGACAATATATGATTGTAATACAGTAAAAAGATTTAGGATCTTGTACCTTTCTCCACGAGCAGCCGTCACTATCCGGGTCGAGAATCACCACGTCGGGCTTGTACTCCTGCAGAGGCTGGCTGTTTGCATCCAAAAGAGAGACGGCTATTTGGTACATACAGCCACAATCTGTTCGGCAACAGAACCTAAAACACACACATCCCGTGTAAAGCTCAGTCTACAGTGTCTGTAGCACTATGAAATATAGTGGAACCTCAGATTGCGAGTACTTCTGCATGACTTTGAATAAAAAAGGTTTGACATGATAAACGAGCATGTCTTGATATACGAGTACCAAGTATCATCGAGTATCATGTGGCATGTATGCCCTTCTTGTTTTGACACTGAGCGTCACGTCATCACAAACGTGATCTTCTCTCTTGCACACTGTGGAATTGTGGGTAATCGCCGCCCATGCTCAGTGTGCCCCACTCGTATAGTCAACAACTGGGCATGCGTGTGCTGTTTACTATAACAGTGACCACTTGTGTGCATGTAAAGCATGTTTTATTTTGTGTTTGTATGTGTTTGTGTGTGAAAGTCATCCTACACAGCAACCCCCTTCCCTTGTCTGCAAGCTTCTTCTGTCTTGTGTGTGTGTGTGTGCGCGCGCGGTTGTGTGAGTGACAGTCTCTATCAGTAAACTGGTGTGTGCGCGTGGGTGTGTGTAACTCATCCTACACAGTAGCCTCCTTCCTCTCCTGTCTCAATCACTACAGTCAAGACTCTTTTCAAAGGTAAATGCAAGTTAATTTGTTTTATTTTTACTTTAAATTTTGTATGAATTATTTTTATATGAATATTTTTGGGTTGTGGAACAAATCATCAGAGTTTCCATTATTTTGGTGTTTTAGTGTTTTGATATATACAAAACTTCTGGAACAAATTACGCTCGCAGTCTAAGGTTCCACTGTACCAAAATATAAGCAGTCATGCAGAGAAAAAAGCCTTTTTGGATAACGCGGGAGACTTTAGACATGTTACCAGTCCTCAATTGTGACAGCAGGCTGATTGTCCAAGTCGTCAGGATTGTAGCCTTCTGCCACCAGATCAATCACTTGTTTCTTAAGATTCAGTCTGGAACAAGGGTCACAAACAGGTGTTAACATACATCTGATACACCTTATACAGTGGTGTTCAAAATAACAGCAGTGTGTTGAAAAAACGTGAATAAAGCTCCATATTCATATAATAACTTTTAATTTAAATCACATGAATGCATTGGACACCCTGCACATTCTATTCTGAATCACAAAATGAAGAAAAATGTGGCAAGTGTAATATTAATTTAATGTGAAGAAAAACTGTTCAAAAAATAGCAGTGTGGAGTTCAATTAGAGAAGTAAATTATTCTGTGAAAAACAGGTGTCAAACAAGTTCCCCTTATTTAAGGATAAATGCAAAAAAGGTTGTCCTGTGCATTTCTCTTTGAAAATCAGAGTAAAACGGGTTGTCCAGACCAGTGGCGGCTGCTAGCCTTTGAAACAGGGGAAGCTCATATTAGGCCTTCATCATAAAATGTATTATGTTCTTTGCACTTTTCATTCCTTTTGTATGCCATGTCAAAGTTACCCAGATCCCCAAAACCCACGTTTGACCAAACACATCCCATTCCCTGAGAAGGTTTCGTCAAGAGGCATGGCCAACAGTATAGTACATTGTCTTTGTCACAGCACTTCCAGTCAGCCAGTTCAGCTTGTCATACCAGGAGGGCTGAAAAGACCTGTTATTTTTTCCTGATTTTTGCACCAGATCAATCTTGGGCATTGGTCTGCCCTGCCGTTTAATTCTGAGTCTCTCCTAGTACGGAGAACTACTAAATGGTTTTGCCAAAAGCAGGTCAACAATATTAGCACCGTCTGCGTCTGCCATTATGCAAAGTTTGCTAGCTGGCTAGTTTTCCATTCCACAAGCTACTTTAATTATATGAACGAACTAACTTTACAATGCTAAAACAAGGAGCAAAGTCAAGAACGCTATAATATGTTTTTTTTATTATTTAAAGAATGATTTGTACAAACACACATGGTTTATATCACCAGCAAACAATACAGAGTGCAGCAGTTCGTTGTTACATTTACATTTGGCAGACGCTCTTATCCAGAGCGACTTACATTTTTTTTTATCTCATTATACATCTGAGCAGTTGAGGGTTAAGGGCCTTGCTCAAGGGCCCAACAGTGGCAACTTGGTGGTTGTGGGGTTTGAAACTGGGATCTTCCGAACCGTAGTCCAATGCCTTAACCTTAACCGTAGTCCAATGCCTTATCCACTGAGCTACCCCTGGTCATTTCACCTGCAAATCCGCATGGGACTGAACTCGAATCTCTGTAGCGCTGATGTATACTTAAGACATGCTGTCAATCAAAAAAGGGATTCCGCCCCCTTAAACGGCTCCTCCAATCAAGCGTTCAGAAGGGTTTAACGCGCTGTGATGCACGGAAATGTATGACAAGAAAATCGCGTCAAACAATCTACAATAAATACCTGATTCTAAACGAGCTAGTCAAGAAGTTGAACGCATTCTAGCGCACTTTTATTAAAACCAATATAAATATGACAGTGCATATATGAGCATTTATTTTCTGACATAGTAGAGGAAGCAGAGCTTCCCTTGTAGTCTTAGAGCAGCCGCCACTGGTCCAGACATTGTTCAAAAGAACAGCTTACTTTAATTCAAAAGTTGATTAGAGATGGGAAAACATACAAAGAAGTGCAGATAATAAAAGGCTGCTCTGCTAAAATGATACCAAATCATTTTTAAGCTTTAAAATGGAGACCAAAACCAGAAAGACGTGGAAGAAAACGGAAAACTACCCTTCGAATGGATCGAAGAATAACAAAATTGACTCAAAAAACATCTAAAGTTACCTGTTAGTACTGTTACTATTAGAAGACAGCTATGTGAAGCCAAGCTATCAGCAAGAAGCCCCTGCAAAGTCCCATTGTTAAAAAAAAAAGACGTCCTGAAGAGGTTACAGTTCACCACAGAACACAATGACTGGCCTAAAGAGAAATGGTGCAATATTTTGTGGACTGATAAAAGCAAGATTGTTCTTGTTGGGTCTAGAGGCCGCAGACAGTTTGTCAGACGACCCACAAACATTGAATTCAAGCCACAATTACACTGTGAAGACAGTGAAGCATGGAGACACAAGCATCATGATATGGGGATGCTTCTATGGTGTTGAGCCTATTTATTACATTTCAGGGATCATGGATCAATTTGAGTACATCAGAATACTTAAAAAGGTCATGTTGCCTTATGCCAAAGAGGAAATGCCCTTGAAATGGATGTTTCAACAAGACCCCAAACACGCCAGTGAGCGAGTAGCATCTTGGTTCCAGACCAACAAGATTAACGTTGTGGAGTGGCCACCCAAATCCCCAGACCATAATCCAATAGAAAACTTGTGGGATGACATTAAAAATGCTGTTTCTGAGTCAAAACCAAGTAATGCAGAGGAATTGTGGCATGAAGTACAGTTGTCACAGATGTGAAGCAGTTCTCAGAAAGCATGGTTATACTGTACAACTAAATATTAGTTCAGAGATGCACACGAAAGATTAAACTTCAAGCATTTTTGTTGAAACTGTAAATTCATCACTTTATAAAGATGAATGATGACAGTGCTATTTTTTAAGCAGCTAGTTCGAAAAGATGCCCGTACATTCCACGTACACGTACATTTCATTCTCGTTTTTGTACATTTTGCTCTTAAAGAGCTCAGAATCAGTTCTTTATCACTTTTGCAATGCTACAGTTCTTGGGCGACCTGAACTGACCTCTATATCCCAGAGTTTTCTTTATTTCATTTTTTTTATAATTATTTTTTTGGATTTTTCCAATTTTCTCCCCTAATTTAGTCGTGGCCAATTCCTCCCCGTCACTAGAGGGCTCCACATTAAGGCTACTACTACCACTCAGCCGGGAGGGCCGAAGACTATCACGTGTTTCCTCCGAATTGCGTGACGTCAGCCGACCGCATCTGTTTGAACTGCTTGCTCATGCACCATTAGGGGCGGAGTAACAAACTCTGAGGAAAGCGCTAGTCTCTCCTTCCTTGTGCGCGAGCTCACAGACGCCCCTGATTGGCTGTAGAGCCGTGATTAATGTGGGAGCGCGAGTCCCTCTCACCCTTTCCCCCTGAGAGAGCTCGGCCAATCAGCTCTCTCTGTGCCTTCGGCTGTGAGAGGTTACAGCATCACCCGGGGATCGAACCAGCGATCTCCGGATGATAGGGCGTGCACTTTACCACTGCGCCACTTAGAAGCCTCTAGCCCAGAGTTTTCTCAGGAAATCTTGAACAATAGATTTTTTTAATTGATTGTTAGGAAATTTGTTCAGAATTGGGCTCAAGAAAAGTTTTTTTGTTCATTACAAATATCATAAATGAGATTCTTATCACTTTCTGATAAAGCTAGATCTTGCACCATTTTGTGGAAAAAAGAGAGAGAGAGAGATGGTGAGATGACTGGGAATGGGGTTGAGAAACCCAGCCAGCTTTTGAAAGTTGCCCAGACTCATTTTTATTTTATTTCATATTTATTTGGGGGCATATCTACCCACCTTTACAGCAGGACATGAACAATAGCATCTATAGGAATGACATTTGTTTTGGTGGAATAAGGGTAATTCAGATGGTCCTAGTACTGTAGTATTACTATTGTCTGTACTGTAGATGTAATAGTTTGAACACTGAGTGGAATTTTGTAGACCATCATGTTGTACTGTATACCCTATGAATTAGACTGTCACTTACTCATACGAGGTGCTGAAGTACTTGGTTACAGCGCTGTTGTTGAAGGCATGTTCACCTTCTCTGGGCATTTCCTCTACTTGCCATCCGAATCCACCATTTTCCGTCAACTGCCAGTAATCCAACCCCTCTGCCATAGAGAGAAAAAACACAAACACCATTTTAATATGTTTAAATAATGTATATTTAGCTTTACGTAATTTATATGAAGCACTGCAGAGAGATAGATTTACAGTATTACCATCTCCATTTGGATTTTTGAGAAGATTTAACATTTTGGTATTAACCAGTGATTTTCTGAAAGTAACCCTGTGGAGACAAAACAAACAGATTAAATAAGGTCAATACAAAAAAAATTGTCTTTAATAAAGCAGTACTAATATTTTCCCAGAAATTAAATTAGAGCCATCTAAACTACTGATAAGGTTAAAATGAAAATACAAACGCGGACCCTTCTCTGTCACTAACTATTCTAAATAGTTGAGCTGTAGGACAGAGCCTGAGCCATAAAAAAGGTAAGACACAAATTCATAACCAAAAAATATGCAATTAATATTTATCTATATAGTTTAATAATTGGCAGCACGGTGGTGTAGTGGTTAGCACTGTCGCCTTGCACCTCCAGGGGCCTGGTTCGATTCCCGGCCAGGCTTGTTTCCCGTCTCTGTGTGCATGGAGTTTGCATGTTCTCCCATGCTTGGTGGGTTTTCTCCAAGTACTCTGGTTTCCTCCCACAGTCCAAAGATATGCAGGTTAGGCTAATTGGCGTTCCCAAATTAGCCGTAGTGTGTGTGTATGTGTGTGCCCTGTGATAGATTGGCACCCTGTCTGGGGTGTAGCCTGCCTCGTGCCCTTAGCCTCCTGGGATAGGCTCCAGGCTCCCTGCGACCCTGAATTCGTGGTAATAGGATAAAGCGGTACAGAAAATGAGTAAGTGAGAGTTTAGTAATTGCATAGAAATGCAGTATAATAGGATGATAAGAAAAAGCTGGTTAATAGAAATAGTAAGACCACAGTAAATATAAAAAAAGTTTTTATTTTTCAGTTTTATCTATTTTATAATTTTGTTTGCAATAATATGTTAAAACACAAGTATGGTAAAATTTGTGTCACAACTCAACATGCTGTACATGTTCATGAAATTTGCCATGTGATTATACTCATCTCATCTTCTATACCGCTTTATTCTGTATTCAGGGTCGCGAAGAAACCTGGAGCCTATCCCAGGAGACTTAGGGCACGAGGCAGGGTACACTCCGGACAAGATGCCAATCCATCGCAAAGTACACACACATACACACATTTACACACCCATTCATGTGATTATATTCAGCTGATAACCATTTATTTATCATAATTTATTCATTGTCTATATTGCTTTATCCTGTATACAGGGTCACAAGATGCCTTGAGCCTATCCCAGGAGACTCGGGGCACTAGGCAGGGTACATCCTGAACATAGTGCCCATCCTTCACAGGACACACACAGGAAAAGGCAAAACATATCAGCCTGAGGTAGGTAAAGGGAAATCCTCAACATATACAGTGGTGTGAAAAACTATTTGCCCCCTGCCTGATTTCTTATTCTTTTGCATGTTTGTCACACAAAATGTTTCTGATCATTAAACACATTTAACTATTAGTCAAAAATAACACAAGTAAACACAAACTGCAGTTTTTAAATGAAGGTTTTTATTATTTAGGGAGAAAAAAAATCCAAACCTACATGGCCCTGTGTGAAAAAGTAATTGCCCCCTGAACCTAATAACTGGTTGGGCCACCCTTAGCAGCAATAACTGCAATCAAGCGTTTGCGATAACTTGCAACGAGTCTTTTACAGCGCTCTGGAGGAATTTTGGCCCACTCATCTTTGCAGAATTGTTGTAATTCAGCTTTATTTGTGGGTTTTCTAGCATGAACCGCCTTTTTAAGGTCATGCCACAACATCTCAATAGGATTCAGGTCAGGACTTTGACTAGGCAACTCCAAAGTCTTCATTTTGTTTTTCTTCAGCCATTCAGAGGTGGATTTGCTGGTGTGTTTTGGGTCATTGTCCTGCTGCAGCACCCAAGATCGCTTCAGCTTGAGTTGACGAACAGATGGCCGGACATTCTCCTTCAGGATTTTTTGGTGGAAAGTAGAATTCATGGTTCCATCTATCACAGCAAGCCTTCCAGGTCCTGAAGTAGCAAAACAACCTCAAACCATCACACTACCACCACCATATTTTACTGTTGGTATGATGTTCTTTTTCTGAAATGCTGTGTTACTTTTACGCCAGATGTAACGGGACACGCACCTTCCAAAAAGTTCAACTTTTGTCTCGTCGGTTCACAAGGTATTTTCCCAAAAGTCTTGGCAATCATTTAGATGTTTTTTAGCAAAATTGAGACGAGCCTTAATGTTTTTTTTGCTTAAAAGTGGTTTGCGCCTTGGAAATCTGCAAGCAGGCCATTTTTGCCCAGTCTCTTTCTTATGGTGGAGTCGTGAACACTGACCTTAATTGAGGCAAATGAGGCCTGCAGTTCTTTAGATGTTGTCCTGGGGTCTTTTGTGGCCTCTCGGATGAGTTGTCTCTGCGCTCTTGGGGTAATTTTGGTCGGCCGGCCACTCCTGGGAAGGTTCACCACTGTTCCATGTTTTTGCCATTTGTGGATAATGGTTCTCACTGTGGTTCGCTGGAGTCCCAAAGCTTTAGAAATGGCTTTATAACCTTTACCAGACTGATAGATCTTAATTACTTTTGTTCTCATTTTTTCCTGAATTTCTTTGGATCTTGGCATGATGTCTAGCTTTTGAGGTGCTTTTGGTCTACTTCTCTGTGTCAGGTAGCTCCTATTTAAGTGATTTCCTGATTGAAACAGGTGTGGCAGTAATCAGGCCTGGGGGTGACTACAGAAATTGAACTCAGGTGTGATAAACCACAGTTAATTTATTTTTTAACAAGGGAGGCAATCACTTTTTCACACAGGGCCATGTAGGTTTGGATTTTTTTTCTCCCTAAATAATAAAAATCATCATTTAAAAACTGCATTTTGTGTTCAATTATGTTATCTTTGACTAATAGTTAACTTTTTTTGATGAGCAAAAACATTTAAGTGTGACAAACATGCAAAAGAATAAGAAATCAGGAAGTTTCCTAGTTTTTCACACCACTGTATACCAAATGTTTTACTCAACTTTATTTATCCTTTTTCCATTTCCCAAATACTGTGGTGCTTCCTGTCAGAATGTTTTAAATGCTGCATTTGTAAAGCTTCCTTAAAAAAAGTGTCTAAAGTGGTGAAGATACAGTAATAACTGTTTATCTAGTCATAAGTGTACACTGATTATAGCAGAGGGCTCAGGAAACAACCCTGAAGGCCTCAGTACTAAGGGTTTGCATGTCAGGAAGTTGGGGATCCACAAACTCGGGTATAAGGTTGGTGTTAACCATAGTGTAAAGCGCTGAGGTAAAGTTAGCAAAAACCAATTTTAATATAATTTCTCTTTCTGGTGTTTAAAATGCTTGGGCGGAGTGTAGGAATTGTACGATGACATCATCGGTAGAGCGTTTGGGAAGGTATGCAAAATGTCATGGGTCCAGGATCAGGTGATCAAGTACCTGATCAGTCTTGACAAAAAAGCCTAGTCTACCATATGCTTAGTCCAGGGGAAATTGGACAGTAATTTCCATTGTAAATGCCACTTGCCCTACATACTTTACATAATTTATTTGACACCCTAACCGATACTAAATTCTTTTTGGGTGGTGTCCAGAATTTTTATTTTTGGTTTTACACAGAGTTCATCTGGAAATGTTTTACTGACCAATCCTACACTTGCATCCTACACACAGAAATCTATTTGGACAGAAAAGTCTGACTGAGCTTTTCATATACACATATACACTAGCTCAACACTGATCATCTGTTTGAGGGGAAGCTTTTCTGTTAAAGCTGCTTAACAAGAAGCACAGGTCACTGGTTTCTCTGTGAGTGTATGTATTGTAGCTAGTTTAGGTTGTTCTATGAACGACGTGGAAACAGAACACATACTGTATGTGATTTAAACACCTAGATTTCACACTAAATTTAGAAGCTGTAGTAAATAGAAACCATTGCTGCTTATCAGAACTATAAAATGATTTCTAATAGTGCTCAAGAGAGAAACTACAAGTGACACATTTACATTACATTTACATTTATTTAAAAATCTGCAGATGCACGATTCCGGAGCGAGTTACAGAAGTGCTCTTTCCATAAATACGTCCTGATCCTGTTTCAGTCACAATCTAAAAGTAGTAAAAAAATCCAGACAAACTAATATAGTAAGAAAAGCACACAGACACTGGGCGGGTTTGGAAGACTGCCAGTGACTCATCTAGGAGAAGTCCATTCCACCACCGCAAAAACACAAAGGAGTCTTGAGTCTGAAAGATGGTAGGACCATGCAAGGCATGATAGAGGATTTAGGTGAAAATGATGCAGCGCCTCTATTATAACAAAGCTGAAGCATGAATTGACAGGTTGAGTTAAACCAGTCCTGCAACTTTGCAATGATGTTTGTTCGCCCTGAACAATGTTTCACTAATATAATGTCCTGGCCACTGTTTTCAAAAGGGTCAGAGATCAGGTCAGGGGGAAAAAATCTTAAATTTTAAAAAGGATCTTGCGTCATGTTAGAGTGACTTCTGTGTATGGATTTCTCATTCTTATGTGTTTTAATTATCTGTATCTGGCCCTGCTATCTACACGCTTCCTTTATAGTAAAAATAAATCCTTTACATTAGTATAACTATTAAAACAGACATAGCTGAGTAAGTAACACACGAATCAAAAATAGATAAGCACACAAAATTATTACTTACAGAGAGGAGAAAACAGTAGAGTCTATTCACAGGCCGGCTCAGCAAGTGTGTGTCCGTGTGTATGATCTTTCACACAAATACTACCTCTGGCAGGTAAAAACACAGTGTCATGTGACCTCTCTCTCTCTTTCTCTCTCTCTCTCCCTCTCTCTCTATACAAATGTGTACAATGATTGTTAGACACATCCCAAACAATCCTCACTGCATTAATGGTTTTCAGTAAACAGCAGGTGGAGATACAAAAAAAAAAAATAAGAAAATCAATAGCAGGACTAAAGTGTATCCCACCACAGGTGATACAAATTCGAAGCAATATGAACGAATAAATATTTTCCATATACAAAATGTATGTGAACAGCTACTGTGTCTATGCAGAAGTATGTGTTTTCTTATTCTAAGATCGAAACAGCTCGTGAAAAATTTGATAATAGATAAAACGTTGGTTTGTGTCGTTATATTAAAATAATAAATGATGTTGAGGTGGGTTAAAGCGAAGTTACTGTTACAACACCTAAATTTCATTCTTTTATCCAATAAAAACAGATGTTTTAATTATCCTATACCACAACAATTAACTGATGATTACAATGTTTATCTTTTAATAAATGATAAATCATATTTTTATCAGTTTAGAGCTACAGTTAATGTTGTGAAAGGCCTTAGTTTAGATCCTGTTCTTATTAAATTTTTTTTGTGGTCATAAATGACTTACAGAGTTTAAGTTTATAATACCAAAGTAAGATTACTTCATATAGTATATTAAAGCTGGGGGTTTTTACGAGTGGTACAGCAGTACAGGACTATTAAAACTCACTTTAGTGACATCGTTACCAAGCTGAGCAATGTAATGTTAGTTAATGGACGAAGGAAGCAAGCTGTCGAGCTTATATTCTTCCCGAGCACCTAGTATACTTTTTGTACACTTATTATTGAAGCTTTTAATACCTGTACTGTATATAGACATAGAATGTCTTTTTTTTTTTGCTTTTGCTTCCTTTAATCAAGATTTCTTCGTCATTTACGTACAGGTACATTTAGGCATTTGGCAGACACTCTTATCCAGAGTGACTTACAAAAAGCGCTTTGAAGTTTCTTTCATTTGATAGATATTTACACCGGATTACTAGGTTACCAACTAAGTGCCATCAGTCAAAGGTGGGAAAGTTTTTTAATGGTTGGGGGAAAGTGGGACCTACAGTGCTAAAGACAATAGGACCTAAAGACAATAGGACATTCTATGTCTATATACAGTACAGTATATATATATATATATACAGTAGTAAGGTTTGGTTAAACACACCAGTCACTACTGTCATCCTACCTATAAAGGTAGAGCCAGGGTTCAGCTGAAATTTTGCATGCATCAATCCTCCAGGGCAATGAAATCCAAACCTAAATGGCAACATAAATGTTGTAGATATCACACCTAGGGTCTGGCCAGTGTCATTGGCCAGTTCCTCAACTTCATGATATATTATATGGACCTGATCAAAACTAACCATGACACCATAATAAGGAATAAGAGCACCTACTGTAGGGATCTACCTTAGAAATATTTAACACAATGACGTGGATCACTTGCTGTGAACTAAAAAGGACTATTCTTTTTGTTAGAGCATGTGTGAACCCACAGGGCACTTCTGTTCATTACCACTAAATGTAAAAGTACTGTAGCATTAATTTAGGAAAAAAAGCAATGTTTGACAAATGATTATCTGTCATGGTATCAGCAATCTGACAAGCAACTTTTTGTTTTTTTACATTTATGTTTTTTTACATATATATTTATGTGTGTGTGTGTCTGTGTGTTTATAAAGTAGGCTAGTGATACATTTTGCAGGTGGAAAAAACAAGCAAAACCATATACTCATATATACCTCATATTAGCTTACATGGTCCTATTACCTACTTCAGGAATGCCTCACTTGGCTGTTGCTGCAAAACACAGGCACACGAGATGATATGACTTTTCTTTTCTCTCTCTGTGTAATTCTAATCGTCTGAAGCCTATGTTTTCCCCCAATTCTAGTACTTAAAAATAAACAAAAGTTTAGGATCAAAATTTGGCAACTACTACTGTAAAGGGTGACCCTTTTCCCCTTTTAACTTTTTTTCCAGTCCACTGAGAGACGTAAGAAGCACTAACCGCATATTGCGGGAAAGTGAATCTTCACTTTAAGGTTAACCCCTGCAGCGTAAATTCCATCTGATGCTCTCAAAGCTCTTCTCTCAGAGCCACCGAAACTGACCCTATTTAGAAGGTTACACCATTTTACAGTGTGAAGCATGAGTCCAGTTCTTACGTCCCTGACATAAAACCCCTGAATCGGTTACTAGCAGAACCTGGAAAGTCCTTTCTATTTGGTCTTAAATGGTCCAGCAGGGTGATTTTTGATCATCACCCACTGTCCCAGTACAATAGCATGGCCTCCCTTCTCAGGTGAGATCCATGCCTCTAAAACACACTGCTGAGCTGACAGCATCTGTGATCACTTTACAATTCTTCAACAGCACATCAGAGGTCAGATAAACATCTGCGTGTCTTAAGTCAGTTGTGCCTGACAAGGCAGTTATGATCTCGTATGGGCTGAGACTGACCCTCCACACTTGTAGGAGATGACTGAATGCTGCACAGAACAGCTGGCAGTGCATCTACCCATGACACTCCACTCTGATGAAGCTTGGACAATTATAGTTTTAGCATTTGGTTTTGATGTTCAACCTGGCCAGAAGCCCAGGATCTATAAGGAAAAAGAAGCTTTTATTCCACTTTATGACTTCTTGCAGGACCTGTCTAGTGAAATGATTTCCATGATCTGAATAAATACATTCAGCAATTCCCCAATGAGGGAAGAAGTCCTTGACCAGTGATTTTGCAGTGTGCATGGCTGTGCCTGGTTTAGCTGGATAGGCTACAATCCAGTGAGAAAACTGGTTAACCACTGCCAACACATCCCATTTACAATGACAGATTCAAAATCTGTGAATCATTGTCTGAACACCAGCGTGTCCTAAACTGTGAATTTGTGGGGCCAAGTTTGGCGACAAGGACTCAGGGGCAACACATTTACCTACTGTAGTGCAGCATTGTATTAGCATACATATTCATCAGGGAAGATCAAATTTGCTGTGACTTTCACATCAGCAGAGACAGCTGAGATTTTGAAAGCAGACAGCCTCCGTGCAGCTTTGGCCACAGCATCAGCCAAGGCATTTCCTTGACCTTCGTCAGTATTTCATGGACAGTGTGCTTTGACCTTGACTACTGCTAAACTTTTTGGAAACTCACAGACAGACAAGAGGTCAGAGACATACAGTACAAAGCATTTTTGACCCTGAAACTGTTATAAAGGCACGCCGACATATACTGGCAAAATCATGTATTGTAACGACTCTATAAACGACTCTATAAACATTATGTAGCCAGAACACATGCATTAATCAGGGCTACCAGCTCAGCAACTTGGGCAGCCCTTTGCCTTGGTGGTTACTTTTTTTTTTTTTTTCTTTTTTCTCTGAGCTGAGGGGGACAGTTTGAATCTTCTTTCCTCTGGGAAACGTTCCTGACTTGTGTAAATCTGCCATCCTCTATCTCAGACCCACTTTGAGCTCATTAGACTTTCTAATTCTATGTTGTGCTTGTCTATCCATTACGTGTTGTTAAACAATCCCTTTTTATGTTGCACAGAGTACTTACAAGCTGGATTTTATTTATTTTCATTATATTTTATTTTGTATTATAGGGGCACATCAGAGGGCACATTATTGTGTTTGCTCCAAAATAGGAGCACCATAAAGGACAATTTATTATATTTCCAGCACCATATATTCCTGTACATTGCACTTTATCATGTTTGCTTTACTGTAAAGCCACCTTATAGGGCACTTTATTATGTTTGCGCTACTGTGAATGCACCTTAACAGGGCACTTTATCATGTTTGCTCCGCTATAAGTGGACTTTAAAGGACACTTTATTGTATTTGCTCCCTTACAGGGAACCTGTAGAGGGCATTTTATCATGTTTGCTACACTATAGGGGGCACTTTAAAGAACACTTTATTGTATTTGCTCCACTTTAGGGACCCTGTTAAGGGTTTAAAGGAGGGCACCTTAAAGGGATTTTTACTGTTTTTACTGTAGCTCAAAGAATATTTTGTCACATTTGCTCAACTGGATTCTTATTTGTGAAAGCATGTTATGCGGTAGTATCAAAAAGGTTCCAGATTATCTCTGTTTACAAAAAAGTACTTTATTTATTTATGGTTACACACTATTACCTTCAACATAGTCCCCTTGCAGAGCAATACAGCACTCCAAGAGTTTCTGCCACTTCTGGAATATGTCCCGGAAATCTTTTTTTTTTTTATGTTTGACAAGCACCTTCTTAGATTCACGCTGGATTTCCAAAATAGTGTGAAACTTTCGAGCTGTTTGGAAGAGGGAGAAGTCTGGCAGGAGCCAGTCTGGCGAGTAGCGGGTGTGGTAGTAGATCATCTTGTTTGCAGTGAGAAACTCAGTGCTCAGTGACAGGATGCATAATCATTGTGGCGCATCCAGTTTTTCTGATCTCTCGTCATCTTCAAATTTAAATTCAAATTTTATTTGTCACATACACAGTCATACACAGTACGAAATGTAGTGAAATCTTTTAGTGATACACGGTTTAAGAGAGATGCACGTGCACAGAACAGGGCGAAGGTTGCCTGTGTCACATTTCGATTTTTTAATAAACAAAACAAACACAAGATCCAAATAATCAGGTGCCCTCTAGGGGTTATCCCTGTCAGCCTGAGCATTAGCCTTGTTTTGATGCGTTGCTCAATGCCTGTGTCACGTGACACTAGCATTCAAACTTTATATTGACACTTTATTACATTTGGGCATTTGGCAGACGCTCTTATCCAGAGTGACTTACATTTTAATCTCATTACACATCTGAGCAGTTGAGGGTTAAGGGCCTTGCTCAAGGGCCCAACAGTGGCAACTTGGTGGTTGTGGGGTTTGAACCTGGGATCTTCAGAACAGTAGTCCAATGCCTTAACCACTGAGCTACCTTTGGCCCCATTATTGGGCTCACTGATAATTCTTTACAATGTGCCCTATATTAACCTGTCATCATACTGTATAGATAATGGAGAGCATAGTTAAGATCAAGATGTAAATTCTCTTCAGCTTTAACTAGTTTACAAGAATCTAGAGCTGCAAAAGTTGTTAAACTAACAGAGCACATTTTAAAATAAATTTTAGGAATGAATTTATCCTTTAAATTTAAAACTATTTGCACATATTACACTAGAAGCGCCACACCAGTGACAGCTACTTTTAACGCGATTCACTGGTCATATGACCGCCTATTGTTTGAATGGGAAGCTGTCGCTGACACACAATGATCGCTAGATGGCGCTTTCACCCAAAGCAAATAGTTTAGCTACAAGATCAACTTGCACTTGGACAATGCGCCATTCATTCCCGCGTTGATAATCAGTGATTTTCTTTTTATATTCAACTGAGAAAACCTATTACAGAGTCTCTAAGGGGACAAAGAAAGAGGGGAAAAAACGACAGAAGAAAAAAAAACAAGTCATGTTTAGCATTATAACCCAAAACTTTTGGCATGACTTTTTTCTACCATTTTTTTCTCCTTCTTTGTCCATATAGGGGCTTCGCACTATAACAAAAACGGAGGCTCTACTTCATTTTGAGGAAATTTATTAGTTCGTTCGTTCTATTTAAAGCTTCTGAACTTCTCGGATGTTTTTTTAGTGTGACAGTGCTTTAGATGAAGCAGGAGCAGCGATTTAGTTCTGAACTCACTTCCGTGAAATTATCGCTAAAACAATGTAAATGTAAACAATCCCTCCTGAGGATATAAAGCTTTATTATTGCGTTTGAATAAATCAGATCTACCACAGCAGATAATAAACTATGCTACGTCATAACCAAAGCAAACACCACGATCATGCCTTGTTTCGTTCAGTGTTGCTAGGCAACAGACCACGGGCCTAATCGGTGGGAACGTGGTGCACTTTTAAAGTTTATTATAAACCTGTGGAATGTTTCACTGTTTATGCTCACATAAGAATCATGTGAGAAAAGCGAGGGGAATGTGGAAGTGATGTGTGGCCACTTAATGAGAACTAAACCAAAGATTTCGGTAACTACACTGGGTTAACATCTGCATAGTGACACTAAACAGCTGAACAACTTCACTTTTCCGTTTACCTCTGAGAAAAAAAAGCTGTATTTTGGTTTGTTTATATTCATATTTAATTTTTATAACAGTACAAAAAGATAACAGTTTGGTCTGTGCAGTTAGTGCCCTTGTAGAGAATAAATAAATGAGTAACACCTTCCAACCCCCTCTCAAGAGAGTGCCATAGTCCATTGTTAGTTTTAATGATTTGGCTGAAACTGATTATCACTAAGTACCCTAACACCATTGATCATGAGTTTCATCTGAAACTAATTCTATACATGTAACAGAAAATGTAGATGCAGATTGCAAATATATAAATATGCATGCTATTTTTTATAATGCATGTTGCAATCGATTTTGTCATCAAAGCTTTGCGGATGTATATTCTTTTACAATAAAGTCATTATAACTTGACCCTGAAGTTTAGGACAAAAAAAAACAGAAACATTATTTTTGGTAAATCAACAACTGTTGGGCATTATTTACAATGACTCAAAGAGTGCAATATAAATTATAGAATATTCTGTGGAATATTGATGAGGTGGAATCGGAGGGCGAGCAATGTGAGGTGTCAGATGGAGAAGATGAGCAAGAGGGCGAAAGCGAATCATATCTGAATGTTGAATCTGATTCAGAATCAGACTCTGAATTGAGTGTGCAGGGGACTCATTTCAAAAGGCAAGAGATGGCACAGTATGGGTTGAACAAAAGGCTGGAAATGCTTGGGGGAGAGCTCGAGAGTGCAATATAATAAAAGAAACCCCAGGGCCCACCACGCCTTATGCCAAGGGCAATATTACAAGCCCATTGAGCAGTCTACTGTGTTTGATTGACACAGAAATGTGGGGAAAGATTAAGAAACACACTGAAGACGCTGAACGAAACAATGCTGATAATTTCAAGCTTACAGTTGATAAACTTAAAGCATTTGTTGGTCTTATTCATTTGTGAGGTATCACAGGCGGTAAACGCATTGCTTCTTACACACCCGGTGTAAACATAACAGTTGATGAGCAACTTTTGCTTACTAAAGCACGCTGCCGTTTCACACAGTACATGGCCAATAAACCAGACACGTTTGGTATCAAATTCTGGGTGGCCACTGATGTTGAAACAAAATACATGTTAAACGCAATTTCCTATCTAGGGAAAGACGACAGTAGGGCGGCTGGTCAGTGGTTATCAGACACCGTTGTAATGCATATTGTGGAGCCTTTCCTGGGGAAAGGTAGAAATATAACGCTCAGGATTTACCAGGCAAAACGAAAGAAAAATTTATGCATTCTGAGCACATTGCATCCGGCAGTTTCAACTGATAATGGCGAAAAGAAACTGCCTGAAACAAGTTCCTACGACAACAGCACTAAAGTTGGCGTTGATGTTATGGATCAAATGGCTCGGCTGTATTCAGTAAAGGCAGGCACCCGGCGCTGGCCTGTGGCTGTGTTTTACAATCTCCTAGACCTGGCGGCAATTAATGCACATATTCTATATAAACAGTGCATGAGCGTGACCCTTTAAGCAGGGGGAGATTTATTCTGAAATTGGTAAAGGAGCTATGTGCGCACCAGAAAACGCCAAAGGCAGCAGGGGCAATGGCATGCAAGCGACCTTTATCTAAAACTCCTTTTCCACCTGCGAAAAGGAGGCAGTGTCAAATTGGCAGATGTGCAGGGAGCAAAATCTCTTATATCTGCCAGACCTGTAAGCGGCTTGTCTGTGGCAAGTGCTCAAAGAATGCACCAAAGCTATGCTTGGAATGTTAATTCAGGAAAAAAAACTCCTGTAACCTAAATTAATTGTAAGCCTTTGAATGGTGATAAAAAATACTTGCAAAACATCAGCATACATTGAAGGGAACTTCTGAGGTGGCCAGACCAAGTGATTCATGGCACGGTCGTTAGGAGGGGGTTGTGATCACAATGTTTTATAGGCTTTTGTTCTAGGCTGTCGGTCAAATATCTCTCCACTTGAAATGGAAGCACAAAAAACGCGAGGTGGAGGGGCAAAAGTAAACACTGTTTTTTTTTTCATTTTGTAATCTTTCTCATGTTTACCTTGTAATGAATAATGTATATTAATTTTTTTAATGAATTATTGTAAATAAACTACATATGCAGTTGATTTACCAGAAAGGACTTTTCTGGGTTTTTTTGTGTGCCAAACTAAACTTCAGGGTTAAGTAATAGCGATTTTATTTGAAAAGTGTATATATATATATATATATATATATATATATATATGTATATATACAGTATATATATATATACTACCGTTTAAAAGTTTAGGGTCACTTTCTAACTCCATGATCGTTCCTGATTTTTATTTCTTTGGGTATAGGCATCCAAAAATGCATTAATCTCCTTTGAACAGTTACTGGTGAGATGTGTCTGCTACTTATGAGACAGAGACATGAGGGAAATCTAATACCGTATTGTGTAGTGTCCCTTTTTCAGCGGATTTCCGCTACCACAGATCATTAGATCATTTTATCAACTTGTAATATGTTCATTTTGTGAGTATATTAACATGTGCAGACATTTATTTGAGGGGGTGCTGCCCCCTCTTGCACCTGCGTAGAGCATATACATATACACACACTCACCTAAAGGATTATAAGGAACACCATACTAATAACAGTGTTTGACCCCCTTTCACCTTCAGAACTGCCTTAATTCTAAGTGCCATTGATTCAACAAGGTGTTGAAAGCATTCTTTAGAAATGTTGGCCCATATTGATAGGATAGCATCTTGCAGTTGATGGAGATTTGTGGGATGCACATCCAGGGCACGAAGCTCCCGTTCTACCACATCCCAAAGATGCTCTATTGGGTTGAGATCTGGTGACTGTGGGGGACATTTAAGTAATAAAAAAAAATAAACCAATTTAAAATGATTCGAGCTTTGTGACATGGTGCATTATCCTGCTGGAAGTAGCCATCAGAGGATGGGTACATGGTGGTCATAAAGGGATGGACATGGTCAGAAACAATGCTCAGGTAGCCCGTGGCATTTAAACGATGCCCAATTGGCACTAAGGGGCCTAAAGTGTGCCAAGAAAACATCCCCCACACCATTACACCACCACCACCAGCCTGCACAGTGGTAACAAGGCATGATAGATCCATGTTCTCATTCTGTTTACACCAAATTCTGACTCTACCATTTGAATGTCTCAACAGAAATCGAGACTCATTAGACCAGGCAACATTTTTCCAGTCTTCAGCTGTCCTATTTTGGTGCAAATTGTAGCCCCTTTTTCCTACTTGTAGTGGAGATGAGTGGTACCTGGTGGGGTCTTCTGCTGTTGTAGCCCATCCGCCTCAAGGTTATGCGTGTTGTGGCTTCACAAATGCTTTGCTGCATACCTTGGTTGTAACGAGTGGTTATTTCAGTCAAAGTTGTTCTTCTATCAGCTTGAATCAGTCGGCCCATTCTCCTCTGACCTCTAGCATCAACAAGGCATTTTCGCCCACAGGACTGCCGCATACTGGATGTTTTTCCTTTTTCACACCATTCTTTGTAAACCCTAGAAATGGTTGTGCGTGAAAATCCCAGTAACTGAGCAGATTGTAAAATACTCAGACCGGCCCGTCTGGCACCAACAACCATGCCACGCTCAAAATTGCTTAAATCACCTTTCTTTTCCATTCTGACATTCAGTTTGGAATTTGGACCACACCCCTAAATGCATTAAAGCAACTGCCATGAAATTGGTTGATTAGATAATTGCATTAATGAAAAATTGAACAGATGTTCCTTTTATTCCTTTAGGTGAGTCTATATACAGTGGCTTGCAAAAGTATTTAGCCCCCTTGAACTTTTCCACATTTTGTCACATTACAGCCACAAACATGAATCAATTTTATTGGAATTCCACGTGAAAGACCAATACAAAGTGGTATACGCGTGAGAAGTGGAACAAAAAATCATTCATGATTCCAAACATTTTTTACAAACAAATAACTGAAAAGTGGAGTGTGCGTAATTATTCAGCCCCCTAAGTCAATACTTTGTAGAACCACCATTTGCTGCAATTACAGCTGCCAGTCTTTTAGGGTATGTCTCTACCAGCTTTACACATCTAGAGACTGAAATCCTTGCCTATTCTTTTTTGCAAAACAGCTCCAGCTCAGTCAGATTAGATGGACAGCATTTGTGAACAGCAGTTTTCAGGTCTTGCTGAAAGATTTCCAGATTCTCCATTGGATTTAGATCTGGACTTTGACTGGGCCATTCTAACACATGGATATGTTTTGTTTTAAACCATTCCATTGTTTCCCTGGATTTATGTTTAGGGTCGTTGTCCTGCTGGAAGGTGAACCTCCGCCCCAGTCTCAAGTCTTTTGTCTTTTTCCAAGAGGTTTTCTTCCAAGATTGCCCTGTATTTGGTTCCATCAATCTTCCCATCAACTCTGACCAGCTTCCCTGTTAAGGAGAAGCACCCCCAGAGCATGATGCTGCCACCCACATATTTAACAGTGGGGATGGTGTATGATGTGTGATGTGCAGTGTTAGTTTTCCGCCACACATGGCGTGTTGCATTTTGGCCAAAAAGTTCCATTTTGGTCTCATCTGACCAGAGCACCTTCTTCCACATGTTTGCTGTGTCCCCCACATGGCTTGTGGCAAACTGCAAATGGGACTTCTTATGGTTTTCTGTTAACAATGACTTTCTTCTTGCCACTCTTCCATAAAGGCTAATTTTGTGCAGTGCACGACTAATAGTTGTCCTATGGACAGATTCCCCCACCTGAGCTGTAGATCTCTGCAGCTTGTCCAGAGTCACCATGGGCCTCTTGGCTGCATTTCTAATCAGCGCTCTCCTTGTTCGGCCTGTGAGTTTAGGTGGAAGGCCTTGTCTTGGTAGGTTTACAGTTCTGCCATACTTCTTCCATTTCTGAATGATTGCTTGAGCAGTGCCCCGTAGGATGTTCAAGGCTTGGGAAATCTTTTTGTAGCCTAAGCCTGCTTTAAATTTCTCCCTCTCTCTCTCTCTCTCTCTCTCTCTCTCTCTCTCTCTCTATATATATATATATATATATATATATATATATATATATATATATATATGCATGCTATATATATATATATATATATATATATATATATATGCATGCTATATATATATATATATATATATATATATATATATATATAGCATGCATATTTATACATTTGAAATCTGCATCTACATTTTCTCTTACATGTATAGAATTAGTTTAAGATAAAACTCATGATCAATGGTGTTAGGATACTTAGTTATAATCAGTTTCAGCCAAATCATTAAAACTAATAATGGACTATGGCACTTTCTTGAGAGGGGGTTGGAAGGTGTTACTCATTTATTTATTCTCTACAAGGGCACTAACTGCACAGACCTAACTGTTATCTTTTTGTACTGTTATAAAAATTTAATATAAACAAACAAAATACAGCTTTTTTTTCTCAGAGGTAAACGGAAAAGTGAAGTTGTTCAGCTGTTTAGTGTCACTATGCAGATGTTAACCCAGTGTAGTTACCGAAATCTTTGGTTTAGTTCTCATTAAGAGAACTAAACCTTCACACATCACTTCCACATTCCCCTCGCTTTTCTTACATGATTCTTATGTGAGCATAAACAGTGAAACATTCTGCAGGTATATAATACACCGCAGCCAAGTGCACCACGTTCTCACCGATTAGGCCCGTGGTCTGTTGCTTAGAACGAAACGAGGCATAATCGTGGTGTTTGCTTCGGTTATGACATAGCATAGTTTATTATCTGCTGTGGTAGATCTGATTTATTCAAACGCAATAATAAAGCTTTATATCCTCAGGAGGGGTCATTACATTGTTTTAGCGATAATTTCACGAAAGTGAGTTTAGAACTAAATCGCTGCTCCTGCTTCATCTAAAGTACTGTCACACTAAAAAAACATCTGAAAAGTTCAGAAGCTTCAAATAGATTAAACAAACTAATGAATTTTCTCAAAACGTTATAAAATTAAGTAGAGCTAAATCTCCTTATAAAATATCGCTGATTACAAACGCGGGAATGAATGGCAAATTGTCGATATTTCGCGGTAGGTTATATAAACTGCATATATGGAATAAAACCTAAGATAGTTACATATACACACTGAATGACGCATAGCTAGTATGCGCGATCCCTTGCGCCATCTGCTGAGATAAATGAGAATCGCAGGTTGGAAAAGGCAGGAAACAGCCAGTAGGGATAACTGCAGGCTGGAGCAATAGGCTCCAAAGAAAGATTGGGGGCGTGTTCAAAGGTTTCTCATTGGTAAAAGGAGCTTCTGCATTCGCCAATCAGTGGTAATCCTATTTATATGTAAGTACCTTTAGTTTAGCGTGGAAAAACATGGCGGGAGTAAGGCCTGGTGTGGTTAGTCAATATAAATCTTTTTTTTTTCTTTATTTTCATCTATTTATTGTTCCTTTAATTGTTGTCGACAGACACATATTACTGTGGCATCAGACGGAAAGGAGTGTTCACAGCATTTTATTCTGACAGAGAGGATTCTGGCGGATTCTGTTCTATGGACTACTACTACAGCATGAATGAATGAGCAGATTGGGTGTACGGGTAGTGTGGAGGGGTTATTATTTTTTTTTAACTTGTGAAGACAAGCTCTTAAACAGAGCAGCTCTGCCTCCACATTTGATACTAAATAAATGTTTTATAAGCTAAAATGTGTCTGTTTACTAAATTACTGCCACTTCAAAGGTTACTAAACTGTACTCCTCCTCCTCCTTATTGTGGTGTTTTATGAACCATATTTGTCCTTATCAGTCATGTGTTTTTAGTTTTCATGCACTTTTAGTAAAACTACAGAAAAACAACTGTCAGTTCAAAACGTTAAATGACTCTGAATTCTAAATGACTAATTCTGTAACTTTTTTTGGTCTTGTTTAACCAATACAAAGTTAATAGTATTCCAAAAATAAACAGCTTGTGGTACTATATTCTTTTAAATAATCATAATTTGATTTTGATTATGGGTTTAATACGATTAAGGCTAGAAGAAATACAGCTCTAGCTATTGGGCATGCGCAAATTAATCTAATGTTATTTTTCTCTCACTGTACAACAATAAAAAATTTTGTATTAAAGAAAGGATTATGTTTAGACGTGAAAAACGATCCAATAGGTATAACAATTCTATATATTCCTCCTATCCACGACCATGACTCAAACGCGCGAGGATGGTGTCAGTAACCCGTGGCAACGCAGTAGAATGTTTAGAACGAAATATTTGTAATATCAAATTTTAATATAGAGGATTATGTTGGCTGCATTACTTAAACGCATTAGAAAGAAGAATAGCGTTTAATATTAGCCTTTGTGTAAAACAGGCAACTTGCACAACCAATTATAAAGACCTTTCCACACGCCCCAACCTTTCGACACGCCCATTACTACGATCTGCAGCTACCCCTGTCAAGGAAACGGCATGCCTCCAAGCAGCTGTCAGCAATTTCACGTATATAAGAGCAAAATAGCTTTATACTGCTGCAATTTTGAAAATGTAAGCATGCAGGATGATTAAGCTCACAGATCTAGGAAAAGCCATGAACAGAGAGTCCTGGAATTTGATCGAATGTGAAGTATTTTTTTTTTTCCCATTGCGGTCAAATGACCGGTACTCTGCGCTTTAGTGTAAAAACGGATTTGTGGTTAGGTAAACGGTTACGACCATCTTTAACACAATTTAGTTTTAAACTAATGGCTGACATCCTAAATGGTAATGGTGGTGGGGGTGGGTGGTTGTTTGCCCTTTTTTAAATTAGATCAGCTGCCCCATACAAAGTCTGTGCACATGAAAACAGCTATACGATCATAAGGACAAAGAAAGGATGCAGCCATGAAATCATTTTTTTGGTTTGTTTTATTATTATTGTTATTAGTGGCTATAAGAGTCAAGGTAGCTGTTAGAAGACACATGTACATGAGCAGCAGTAATAAGAATAAAGCATCTATCCTTTTCTACAATTTACAATGCATATATACTTCAGGTTTAGACAAGGATCAACGCAGGAAAGAACCCCACATAAAAGCCTGATCCTGTGTGTTTATCCAGAATGCTTAAAGTGCCTTAAGTGACTATAATAGATTTGTTGCAAAATAAAATCTTGATCAGCAGTTCTCAAACTTTGTGCACCCAGGCAAAACTTGAAGCTACAGGAGCTCAAAAACACAGTCTGATAATGATCACGATTTCAGTAAGCTTGTTAAATGGAAATGTTGTCATTTATGAGACAGGTTATGGAAAAGTCTGATGTAAACAGCTTTGAGAACTGTTTTTCTAGAGCAGGGTTAGGCTAATATCAGATCTGTATGATTTTCCATGTGTCTCAGGTATTATCTTTTAAAGGTCTATAGTGACGGCGCTCCCAGTCACTCTTACGCCAAACCAGCCGTTCCAGTATTTAGTGTCGTTTCCACCATGCTCGAAAGAGATGAAGCGCAAACCTGGGCCATAATCAGTAAATATCTTGGTCATCTGTGAAGAGAAAACTCACAAATTGTTTTATATATTCAATAAAAAACATGAACTGAGTGATAATTTCATATGAAATTCACATATAAGAGATAAAACACTGTAAATGACATTGTATTATTATCTATTATACTGTAGCTCCATTTGATGTTGTCAGTTAGAAGCTAATGAAAGTTACAGCTTTCCTATTAACTGTTTTAAAGCATTGACACTGGGGATTCCATAAATGTTAAAAACCCCTTACTTTCCCTACTAACAGTACACAAAAAAAACAACTTCCCCAACTTTATTTTAATTCATTACTATAGAAACACTAAAATGTTAGAGCAAATGCTTTTATACTATATAACCCTGTTTTCTATTTTCTACCTTAATTTAAAATCGCCAGCATCTGGAAATATTCCCGCCTTAGGCTTTCATTATGATGTACACTGGGATGTCCAGTTCATACTGTATGTCACAATAATTCCTCATAATTCTAGAACCACACTTTAACACTCTTCATGGAAATGCCTGTTTCATCAGGGAAGAACAAAAACTCTATACAGTATATGTAATAATTTGGTCTCTCAGTACATTCAGGTAATCACTTATTGCCACATACAGTAACACTGCTTTGCCTAGACCTGAGCAACTGAAGCAACCCCAGATCATAGCATTGCCTCCAGAGACTTGTACAGTGGTCACTATGCATGATGGGTGCATCGCTTTGTGTGCTTCCCTTCTAACCTCGACGCTCCCATCGCTCTGGAATAGGCTCAGTCTAGATTCATCACATCAAATGAGCTTTCTCATCGCTCCAAAGTACAATCTTTATGATAAGATAAGTCTGGTAAGTGATTTAGGATCTCGTACCTGTCTCCAAGAGCAGTCATCACTGTCTGGGTCGAGAATCACCATGTCAGGCTTGTATTCCTGCAGCACCTCTTCTTTCTCATTCAAGAGTGACACAGACAACTGGTACATACAACCACAATCTGTTCGGCTACAAAACCTAAACACACAGAAAAAAAAAACATAGTGTAAGACTCTTTTAACCTTATAACACTCAAATAAATATATAAGCTGTAGTGAAAGGGTAAAGCCTTTGCGGTTAAAAAAGGGACATGCTAGTCATGTTACCAGTCCTCAATTGTGACAGCGGGCTGACTGTCCAAGTCACCAGGATCGTAGCCTTCTGCCACCAGATCAATCACCTGTTTCTTAAGACACAGTCTGAAACAATGAACATTAGCGAGTGTTAAAACACACACTCACACATCTTATGCATCTTTTAGATGTTATGTAGCCATGTTTATAGAACTGTCGCTCACTCAAAGGAGGTGGTGAAGTATTTGGTTACAGCATTATTGATGAAGTCATGTCCACAGTCTCCGGGCATGTCTTCCACGTGCCACTCATTTCCACCGTTCTCCGTCAACTCCCAGAATTTAAACCCCTCTGCCACCAAGAGACCATGCACAGGCCATTTATAAATGTGAAATATGTGAAAAAGACAATATAAAAGACAGCAGGGATATTGATTTACAGTCTTACCATCTCCATTTGGATTTCTGAGAATATTTCTTGCCATTTTGGTTGTTAATTAGCAAGTTCCTAGGGACAAGAAAAATTGAAAAAGGACAGAATAACAGTAAAATATAAAGCACTATAATAAAGCAGTACATGCGTCATGTGTGCACAAAAACGTGGGAGACAGAAAGGCAGAACTTAAATAAACTGGAAATACAGAAAATAGGGCACTGGTGGCTCAGTCGCCTGCCATGTGGAAGGCCAGGGTTCGATTCCCAGCCAATGCCCAAACCCCAGCTGCTGGAAGCTGTGCCGGTCCCAAGCCCGGATAAAATGGGAGGGATAAAAAGGGCATCCGACGTAAAAGTTTTTATGTACTCTATTTGTTTTTATTGTTCCTTTGTTCATTTTTTTATTTTTCTTCATTCTTCCTTCATTCCTACCTGCCAGCCAAAAAACCAATCCACCCTTAACTGAACAGCTCTCTTGGTAAATGCGTGCATAAATTAAAGTCTTTATTTTACAGTCAGACTGTATCACTTCTCCGTGTTCCATATTGTTTTTTTCTCGGCTTCATAATGTCAAAAGACAAGAAAGGCCTGGCACTGCCAGTGTCTTGCAAATGTTCTGTCCAATTACACGGAACAAGCCTCCTCTTTCTCCCACTCTCTGTGACTCCAGCCTGCATAGATTACATACTTTAGTCAGCACAGAGAACCGACTGATACTGAGCTCTTTTTAGGTGTAGTTCATAATTAATGTTTATAGAATCCACCACGTCCATTATGCATTTGTAAATCCCTTTTGGACATGCAGGAACATAAAATTTCTGGTGAATAACGGTGTAAAAGCGATTGACAATATCAGAAGACTCTTAGTGGCAGTTAAACATTCAAAGGGTGAAAATGTGCGTGCGTCCTTGAATGAGAATCCCTCGGTGGCTCGAAGCCCCCTGCAGTCGTTCCCATGAGCATTCAGAGAGTGGAACGTCTGATCTTTGAAAATCGGTAGATAACTTGTCTCCAACTTGCGGAAGAGACGAATCTGTCTGTGGGATCTGTACACACAATCATTCACCTACACCACTTGGAAATTACAGTTATTCCGCTGGGAGTTATTCTATGCACCTGTCTGACACATCCTGGTGCCGAACTGGACTCCATGTTAACTTAGACATCTTCTGTTATATTGAACTTTCAGCTGCCTAACACACAGTATATCTACAAACAATTCCTGCTATATTTTATCTCCCAGATGAGGATGGGTTCCCTGTTGAGTCTGGTTTTTCTCAAGCTTTCTACCTATTGCCATCTCAGGGAGTTTTTCCTTGCCACTGTCACCGTCGTCCTTGACTTGTTCATCAAAGGACAATCTGAGCATTATTATTTATACACATTTTCTCATATCTCATAAACATTTCTATACATTTCTTTTGATTTTGTGAAGCTGCTTTAAGACAATGACTATTGTTAAAAGCGCTATATAAATAAAACTTAATTGAATTATTGCCATATTACCCATACAGTCCTGACAGCACTCAAAGCCATTTCCACATGTTTGGGCCATTACAGTAGTTCCTGGAAGGGCCAGCATTTGTGTAATTAGTGAAACACTGGGATAAGTGCATTAAAGTAGCATCGAATTATATAGAGAAATATATATCTGTTATTCTGTAAAACCAAAAGTGTAGGTTTGACTGGAACACCCCTCCATAGTTGAAGTGACTTAAATATTAAAACACTTCTGGGGTTTAATTTCCAGGAAGCAGAAGAAATTTCTGGTGTCTCTGGTGTGCATATGTAACCATTACACACAAACATTATGATTCTGAGCATGTAACATACAGGAAGTATCTGGTTTCATACTTTTGTAAAATGAGTACATTTGTTTTAAAATAGATATAGCTTCAAATGTTATATATTAAAACAACTCTTTCTCATCAGAACTAACTCCTCACTAGTTCTCACTGGTGCAAATGTTAGGAGACGTGACAACTACCAGCAACTTTTATGATCTTTCAATTTCTACTTTGACCTAGCATAAAGCAGCATCACAGGTAAAGGTCCTAAAACTCGATGTGAAAAACGGAAGAAAGGTTACGAAGTACAGTGACATTTTAGTAGGGATTATTGTTCATGGAGGATAGAGCGCTTATGCGTATTTTTTCCTCCATGAGGGCTACAGATGAGTAGTCAGCCCTGCTAACACTACCTACATCCTGCATGGTAATATAAAACCTAGAGATCAGCATAAACACGAGCAGGACTATGGCAGGATAATACATAAATGCAGAACACATGCATTGCAAAAACAGACAGGGATTCAAAGGTAAAACTTACACACAGGAGGTGAAGAACCTTCTCACACACTGACTCAGCAACTGCCCTACGCCTATGGGTATGAGATCTCACACACACCAGGGCACAACAGTGCAGTGTCACATGATCTGTTTCTCCTCCCTGCAGCCCTCCCTCCTCTTCTCTCCACACATATCACATAGTTCCTGCCTCAGCATTTGTGGTGTTCATTAAACAGTGGGAGGACCTACAGTGGAAAAAGCTGAAGCAAGGAAAAAAGGAAATCAATAGCTAAAATTGACTTCCATTGTGCTTCCCCAGTGTATCTAACAGTAGCCATGAACCACAGCATTTACCAATTATTACATGTTTAATTTATTAATAAACAATAAATCATGCTTTTTTTGATCAGTTTATAGCTACATTTAATGTTGTGGAAAGTCTCAATTTAGTCCCTGTTCTCACCATATAGTAAGAGTAAGTTATTCCCTCACCGGCATCTCATTTTAGAGAAAGGATAAAAAGGTTTTTGCTATTACATAAGCAGTAACGGGAATTAATTTGTCTCGTGGGCAATTCTGCATCAGAGCATCTTCTTACAGATTATTTTTCTATAACATACCAGTACACCCCAAAGTGCACTCTGAATGGCCCAAAGGATGTGCATCCCTAATTATTAGACTCACATATGTTTCTTTATCAAACCTAGAACTTGAACATCAAACCTTTTCTATTGTATTACTAGCCTTGCTACTGAATGATTGCCACTAGTTTGGGCATGGCTGGTGGATAATAATTGCTGGTGGATCTCGGGCTTTCTCTATGCTATAAAAGCAAGGCGGGGGGCCTAGCTCTATATCCCCAAAGAGGCCCAAAGTGCAGAATCTACATTCCAAGGTTGGGAGCAAGAGGAATACAGTACTTGGCGGGTTGATGCCATGTGCACCCGACTTCAAAGGCAGGTGGACTGAACACCACATGCTGATTACAGCATAAAGGACAGCCACTGAATGTCTGCACGAGCTGCTTCAAGAGCTTGCCTTCGTGATCCACTGCTGCTGCACGCAAGGTTAAGGCCCCTTTCCCAGCTTGGATCACTGCTGCGGTACTAACTGCGGCTGCACCCAAGAAGAGCTGGCCAGTTGACCATGAGAGCCCCATTAGGGAGCCTGCAGGAGCCGTGTCTGTGGTGCGCCCAGAGTGAAAGCTCTTACAATATCTACAGATAGTCCCAGACTTACTAGATTTAGTTAAGTGGGTTATGCTTTGCATTGTATATTCATGTTAAAGGCATAAAAGACTCACTTTGTCAGACTTGAGAACAAGTTGGACTTACGAACATGCTCCTGGAATGTCTCCCAGGGGACTCATGGTTATAGAGTATTATGGTGAACTGGTAGGTATGAGCTGTCTGACTCATCCTGGTGTCCCGCTTCTGGTTGGAGATCTCGGCGCATGGATGCCCCGTGTGGTCTGCCTGGGATTCGTGTTTTGACTGGGGTTCACACTTCCACCATGAAAATGGTTCTGGCCTTGGCTGCTGCAGACAACTGTTCTGTGGGAAAAGGTGACTGCAGTCGCTCGATACTTTAGGACTAGAGTTTTCTACAGTCTACCTGAGCCTTTAATAATGAACTGGACTCAATATTATCTTATTACGTATAACTCCTGTTATATTGAACTTCCAGCCTCCTAACACACAGTATGACTGCAGATCAATCCCTGCTATCCATTTCACCCAAATGAGGAAGGGTTCCCTTTGATTCTGGTTCCTCTCAAGGTTTTTTCCTACTGCCATCTCAGGGAGTTTTTCCTTGCCACTGTCGCTCTCGTCCTTGGCTTGCTTATCAGGGACGATCTTAAATTTTTTTTTCATACACATTCACATTTCATACAAACCTAAATACTTCTTTAGATTGTGTAAAGCTGCTTTGTGACAATGAAAATTGTTAAAAGCTCTATACAAATAAAATGTAATTGAATCGAAAACCTATTCGTAAGTCTGGGACTGCGTTTATTTATTTATTATACAGAATGTCATTGTTTGTTGGAGCATTACTAAGGCCCTTACTGGAACTATGAGGCCCAGACTAGTATGACAACAGTGCACAGTGCACAGTGCAAGTTCGAGTGGAAGAATTTAAATGTCTTGCACAAGAATTCTGACTGGACTCAAACCCACTGAACACTTTTCAGATGAAATGGTTGGAACTGAAGCCTGCTGGACTTCCCAATATCTTATTAATACCCGAGTACAGCTGGAGGACAAACTGGACTAGTGAGTAAACACTGACCATCTGTACAAGAAGGGTCAAAGCCGATTGATTTTCCTCAGGTGACTAGGATCTCTCAATATCTGTAAAAAGCTCCTGATTATGATTTATCAGTCAGTCATCGCCACTGTGCTTTTCTATGCGCTGGTGTGCTGGGGAGATCTCACTCAAAAACAGGGATGCCACACGATTGGACAAAGTGGTCAGGAGAGCTTGTTCTGTGGTTGGTCTGAAGCTGGATTCTCTCAAGGAAGTGGTGGAAAAGAGGACACTTAGCAAAATGCTGTCCATCATGGTGAACACCAACCACCCACTTCACACAGTTTTCTGCAACCAGAAGAGTTTGTTCAGTGAAAGACTTCTGTCACAAAGCTGCTCAACGGACAGACTTGGAAGATCCTTTTGATCCCAGAGCCATTCAGCTCTTCAACACCATTTCAATACAATGACATGAGAATTGTGGACTGGAAAATCTATGCTAGGCTAGTCTGCTATTTACATCACGGTGCTACATGCATAACTTCCATCTGTTAGCATCATGGTCTGCTCAATTACTTCAACTATTGCATACTTTGAGATTTACACACGGACTAAATTTTATTGTCACTTTCATGCTGCTCTTTGCACAGTGACTTAAGTTTTTGCACAGTTATTATATAAAATTGCACACCATGACTGAACTGCAATTCACCTGTTTTTTTTTTTTCCTTTTGTTTTTGTTTTTAACTTATTTGCTAAACTCCATCTATATCTTGCAGTGTTTGTTCTTCTATTTTTATTGCACTAGTAACTTCTGGTCAGTTCTCACACTGTGTACAGACCATACGTGAGATATACAACGTGCAATCTACAACCTGTCTTTTGTGTTATTGTCTCTATGGCTGTTGAATATCTGGAATTTCCTTCAGGATCAATAATCAATCTATCAATCTAAATACTCAATGGGTTGACCAATGTGAATATACTATGTGAGAGCACATGAGGGCGCATGATAGCCAGGTGTCCCTTTGGGTCTATTGTGTGTGTGTGTGTTGCTAAAGACAGAGTGTTTGGTGTTCACACAGAACAAAAAAATTAAATACACAAATCACTCACTCATTTATCGTCTGTATCGCTTTATCCTGTGTACAAGGTCGCAGGGAACACACACATGCACACTCATACACACAATACAGGAAATAGGAACACCAATAAGCCTAATCTGCACAGATTAGATGACTCAGGTTTAGAACACATGTACTTGATTTAGAACACATCAAATACCTGGATTTAGTAGAGATGTGTTGATGGAGATGTTTGACTGCAAGTCAGAAATGGCTAAGTCAAGAGAGTTGTCCATGAATCAGTGGTGTTTTTTGGAGAAGAAAGAATGAAGCCTAGGCAGAAATGTGGACCCTACAGTAAAGCATGGCTGTGACTTGGTGATTTAAATTCAATAGAAAAAAAATCTCCTGCATCACGCAAACCCAATCTCGCTGAACTAGAGGCCATTGCGCATGATAAATGGGCAAAGATCCCTCTGAAACACTGCCAGAAGATAGTAACTATATATCAGATTTGCATCAGGTCATAATAGTTAAAGTGGGCACTGCTAAGTACTGAGGATGTTTCTCATCAAGGTTGAATAAGTTTGATGATTTAGTATTTAGTAAAAGGGGCTATTTGCATTAATTTTGGAGAAACAACTTTTTGAATTAGTGGTGTTGAGCTATTTTTTTAATTCAAAGGTGTTTTATAATTTTGGCCAAATAATAACAATATATATTCCTTTTCAGGAATATCTTAAGGAAGACAAACATGCTAGAGTGTGTTTTATTCTTTAAACATGTAACACGCTGACTTTTATTATTATTATTAGTAGTAGTAGTAGTAGTAGTATTTTAATGCGCGTTCTGCGCAGTCCTTGCGCCGTGCTGATGTCACCGAACGCACCCGCAGAAGACGCAGCCTCCCCAGACGCTCTGTAGCTTTTTGAAGCTTTTCGCTTGTTTTTAGTCACTTCACTGTCGCGTCATTCACGCTACCTATAACCTCACGGCGATTTTTGGATTTACACCCGGATCCGATCTCTGTCATCGCTTGGGTCGTCGATTTAAGGTACAAACGTCAACTTGATGTAGCAGGATTTGAACTTTTAGTGGACCGCAACTCCTGGAGTAGTTAGACGGCTAGTCACGTTAATCATGTTACCTTACGTCTTGTTTCTAACGTTAGCTCTTTAAACAGATTACACTTGGTGTTATTGGAAAGTGTAAGGAATGCACTAAACACGGTGTCCTCGTCAACAACGAACATCGACAGCAACAACAATTAGCTGTTTTTTCCTCATAGCTGTCAGCGGTATGAGCATTAGCATCAGCTAGTTCGATTTGAACAGCTGGATTAAGTTAACAAGCTCTCTGTCACAAAACAAGTTCATTGTTATCATTATTGGTGTTTATTTAAAGTAACGAATTGAATTATGACAAAAATAAACATGTGACACATCTTACCATAAAGGTTAGCAAACATGGCTGGTTAGCTAGCCATCAACCTTAGTGTTAACATATGTACAATTATAAAAAATATATTCTTCTATTCTAATAACAATACTAATGATAACAATAAGCAATCTATCAGATGAGATACAAAGAGCCAAAATACCAATATATCATATAATCAAACACAAACAGATGGTCACACGCCTGATTAGCCGTCACAATATATTTTTGACATGATTTATTCTTGTTTAACGTTAAAAACAACTCTATATTCTCTATTCACACGTTTTTTTTTTTTTATATGTTAAACTTTGCAGTGATTCGAGATCTGAATCGAAATTTCACTCCACTTCGTGGAAAATGGACAACTCTGATGTTAAAACAGCTACTTTTGACTCACAGGTACAGTGTATATAATATTTAAACATTTATAGTAAATATATATTTGCAAATTTAATAATAATAATAATAAATGTGTGTTTAATGTTATATTGTTAATGAAGACTAGCAACAGCAGTTTCCTAGCGTTCTAGCTGTGTGTACTAGCACGAAAACTGTTGAAAATGCAGACAAGTCATTAGTTAAAAGGGTATTTGTCTAGTTAACAAGTCGACAATTGAACCACGAAGCGTTTTTTTTTTTTTTATAATCGTGGTTATTTCAAAAAAGCTCCATGTTGATAAATTACATGCCTACTAGTCATGCTAGTCAGGGTTGATTGCTAGTTCTTTAGATAGCTGAAGAAGAAAATAATGCGTTTTTCTGAAAATATTTGGACTCTATTTGGACTTGTTTAGCTTGTTTAAGATTTAGATAGCATTATGTCTACGATGCATCAGTGAATGTGTGTGTGTTTAATGCTTGAAGTAAGAAATTGTTAATGCTGACTAGCAAAGAAGTTCCCTAGCTTGCTAGCTGTGTGTATTAACACGAAAAAAAAAGCTGTTGAAAAGTTGTTAGCTAAAAGGCTTAACTTGGTGTTTGTCTAGGTAGAATGTTAGCAAATCGACGCATTAAAGAAGCATTTTTATTATTATGTTTTAAAAATCGTGTCATGCTAGTCATTGTCGAATGCTAGCTCGTCCGCCAGCTAAAGAAGACAAATTATGGATTTTTTTTTTTAAATGTCACACTATTTGGGCTTATTTGGTTGAATTTAGATATATTTATATCAGTGATGCATTTGTGTGTTTTTGCGTGTGAGCTAACAAACATTACTCGGGTGTTGTTGTTTTGGCTAGCCTGCTAGCATGGCTTATTTTTCGTTCTTTCATTGATTAGCTCGAATACTTACAGCCGTGACTTGAAGTTAAATATCAATGTTTTCTTATAAACGTAACAAGCGAGAGAGTTTTATTTCTACTTGTTATATATACATTTATTAGTTATTGTTAGGCTAAGATGCTAAGTCGTAGCTTTCTTAGCCCGTGATGCGCTTGCTTTACGCCAGAACTAAGTTGAAGTAAATTTCAGCAAACGTGTTTTAATCTGTTCAGATGATATTATGAATTAAAATCCAGAAATAAAGCCGTGCATTATCGAAATCGTTGCTTTGCTAGCGTGACAGGTGGTCAAATGAGCACAGAACATTTGCTTATTTTATTTATTTTTGCTAAGTGCTCAAAAATTTTGGGTTTTTATTCATTTCTTTAAAGTGGGGATGAATTTATGTAAGTGATGTGTCTTTGTGATTGGCTGATGTTTACGCTTTTTCGTCTAAACGGATTGTTTTGGGAACAGAAGGAGAGGAAAAAAAGTTGCCAATAATCCCGTTAGCTCAGTAAAGACGCTACGCTGATGGTGCTGAAATCTCGCGAGATTTTAGACGTGCAAAGTGGCAGCAGCGGCGGCGGCGCTGTTTAAGTTCCTGTATCTGATTGGTCAGATTTTATTTTTTTTTTACCCAAAATATTACCAATGTACAACAATTCAATCATATTTTTGAACAATATAATCATATTTATGAAAGACAAGCAAAACCTTTAGAAAAGACAAAAAGATATGAAATAAATAGCCATTAAACATCATTTACAATTAATTTATGATTCCTCTCTGCACCAACTGGTTGAATTTTTTTTAATTTGGCTCCCCTTCCTTTTTGACAAGGAAGATAACATAAAATAATAAGAGAATTGTGTATGTTGCCTTCCAATAAATAAGAACTTTAATAAATAATAATAAAAAAAACCTTATTGAAGCACCTCTAGATTTTATGGTCTGATGCTGAGCGCCTCACAGGAGCGTTTTCTTTTTGATAAGCTCCTGATAGTGTTCAGCTTTCAGACAAGTTGTGTTCCTGCAGTTCATGACAATATATTATGTACATATGAGTTCTTGGACTGATTTTATGATACAAATTGTTTGGTTTGATTGCAGGGGTACAGTCCAACATACAAAAGGAGAAGGACAGTGGAAGATTTCAACAAGTTTTGTACATTCGTCTTGGCCTATGCGGGTTATATTCCATATCCACAGGAGGTGAGTAGTGTATTGTGTATGACATGGGAACAAATGTTTGTCTCAGATGATTCCCATGATGCATAGGGTTGATTCATTGTGATTTCATGTCATACTTTTGTATATAACTTTGTAAAAAAAACACTTGGATTCGTTTTGAAGAAATATACATCATTGTGGACGGATGTAGCGGGATGTCGCTGTCGACTCTGGTAGGTATACAACTACACTGTTTTCACACTGATTCTTTTGTTCTATTATTTTTATTTAATTCCTGTCAAAAAAAAGTCAAAAACAGGTTATCATGCCACACCCAAACGCAGCTCTTTCTCTTGCTTGCCTAAATGTAATGTGGAGTGCAACCCCTCACTTTCTAAAAGGTCATTCATTTGAGGATATCAAGCACGAAATTGTGATTAATGTCATCGACTGGATTTACACCATAGTCAAACATTTCTAAAGAAATGAACCTTGTAATAACTCGAGCGTTCCAGCAGCAAATCACGTTCACATGCCCTGCATACAATTTAAATTTATTTCCTCTATCATTCCTCAGAGGTATTCATAATCATCATAACCGTTTGAGTGGTGTTGTTATAATCACACAGGTTTTGCGCGTTTAAGCACATCCGACATTAATTCCAGTCCTAGAAATGTCAGTTAGATCAAAGCGGCATGAAATGTCACAGAGGGTTTTGGGAGTTCCTGCTGTTTCGCATAATGGGTGCTTTAATTAGATTACATTTCTGTTAATCCTGTGGAGAGGGGAGCAAAAATTATTTTTGTTTTTTTTTTTTTTTTTTTTTCGTTTTTTTTTTTTTCTTAAAACTTCCTCATTGTGTCTGGTCATAATTCCTCAGACCAGCAGATGATCAGAGAGATGGAAACTGCTTGCTATCACACATTTTATATAATGTGATCTTTTATTTTATGAAATTGAATACAAAATGCGAAGTAACTTTTTTTGGGTAATCAGAGACGGTGCTGATCAGTTACGGGTCGATATCGGCAGAAAAAGAAAAAAATTGCCGTTCAATCTGATTCTGAATCAAATTAAAAGATTTGAGTTGGAGATTTTTCCATAAAGAAACTTTAAATATAATTTCTTTGTATTTAATGAATTTTGCCATATTTTGTGTTTCCTTTTACTTTATGTTCATTATGATCAGAATGTTTAACGCTCATGATCGTAGGTGAGGGTAAAAACAAAGATCAACCAATAGATGGAGGGCTCTGGCGCAACTCTCTCTTTGTCTCAACGGTGTGTTAAAGCGACTGTAATATCGCCCCCTCTGCTTTAATTCTTCAGCCAGCCTCACGCTCCATGTCTCATTGCTTGTAAATGCATGCATTCGCATTTATTTATTTTTATTATGTGAGTCTTGTTTTAAGCAATATATTTTATTCCTCGAAGTGAACAACTTTTTCAAAACTGTCTTTAAACATAGTTTTAAAAAAGCTTAGTTTTTTTTTTCTAGTAATAAAATATCTGATGTCTCAAGATGGCCAGTTTTAAAGGTTTCCTTCTTGCTATTAAACTTGTCTAGTCGTTTTCCCAGTAAATGTAATAATTTGAAATGACGAGCACGTTTTATCAGGTACACTGGAATAGAAAAGTAGTAACACTGATATTGCACGGAGACCAGTTGCTTGGCCAGTGTACCTGACCAAGTGCTTGTATGACACCTTCTTTGTTTTTTGCAGGAGGCGCCGCTCAGGAGCAGCTCGAGTCCTCCTAACAGCACGGGGAGCACAGCAGACAGCGACAGCCTTTCCTCTCCTGATAAGCATCTGCACAAAAGCCGCAAAAGCTTCAGCGGCTTCAAGAGACCTGCAAGTGACGAGCCTGAGCTTCACAAGCGGCCCAAATCCACAAGCTTCCTCCTCGAGGGATGCAAGAAAACCGATAAAATGAAGAAGAAGAAAAAGAAGCCAATGGAGAACAGCAAATCCGACGAGTCCGCATCTTTCCTGCCGTTTTCCTCAGACACCAGAGCGGAGATTTCTTCTTTCAGTCGGGCTGTCAAGGAGGAGCCGGAGGATTACATCAGCATCTCTTCACCATCATCTTACCCAGAGCGCTCCACTCACCCCGGCACCAGCTCTCCGCTCAGGTTCACAGGCTCCCACGGCACCGTAGGCTGCAAAAAGGAACCAGATGCCGAGCGGGCGTGCTGGGATTCCTCGGCTAGCTCGGGAACAGAGTCCAGGGGCGAGAGCAGGGAGAGGCTTGCGCTGCCCGAGGGAGAAGCCGTGGTGATGAAGATGGAGGGATTCCCCGGCACTAGAACGGTGATACGCCAGGGAAAGCAGGTGGTGTTCCGAGATGAAGACGGTTCCGCAGACGATGAGGACATCATGGTCGATTCAGGCAAGTATATACATTACACACAGTTAATCCTTGGATCTTTTCCGGACGTGTGCTACTCAAAGTGAATTTCCCCATGAGATATAATGGAAACTTGGATTATTTGTTCCATAACCCAAAATATTCATACAAAATTAATTAATGCAAAATATTAAGTAAAAGTAAAACAAATTAATTTGCACTTTACCTTTGAAAAGAATCCTGACAGAACAGTGTTTCCGTTAGTGTGTGTCTCTGTGCGCTTGTGTGTCTCTGTGCGCTTGTGTGTCTCTGTGCGCGCGCACACGTATGTGTGAAGTCAAGAGGAGAGGAGTCTTGTACAGTAGCCCCCTCCCTCCTCTCAATAAGACATGCACACAAATAAAAACACTGCTCTGTGGGAAAACTCCATTAACACGGAACTTCTCTAATGACACTCGTGCGCACACTACGGAATCACTGCTATAAAGTCAAAATAAAACAAATGAATCTGCACACACAAAATGCACATTACCTTTAATCCTGTTAGTGTGTAAAGGCGAGAGGAGGGGATGAGGAGGTAGGGGACTACTGTGTTAACACCTTGCCTGTTTATTAAGTTAATTTTTTAAAGATCTTTGCTCGTCTTGCTAAACGCTCTCAGACCAAGTTACTCGCAATTGTTTACTTTATTAATATCAGGCAAAAACCAATTTAATGCAAAAATATGGTATATATGTAAACAAAAGTGTTTGTTAAAATACCTTATTTCAGTGGTGAATACATAATAATACCAAATGTATTCACTCACCTATCAAAATCATTAAATTTAGGTGTACAGTATAAAATCAAGCACACAGACGGCTTCTACAAATGTTTGTGAAAAATGTGACTCTTAGGAGATCAGTAAATCACAGTGTGGTATCATGATAGGAGGCTATCTTTCTGCAGAGTCAATAGCTCCAGACCTCCACACTTCATGTGGCCATCAGATTAACTCTAACAGTGCAAAGAGAACTTCATGGAAGGCGTTTTTGTTGTAGCTGAATCACCAAGTGCAATGCAAAGCATCAGATTTAGTGGTGTAACGCACGCTGGCACTGGACTCTACAGCAGTGGACATGTGTTCTCTGGAGTGACGAATGACCCATCTGGCAATCCGATCGATGAGTCTGGGTTTGGCAGTTGCTAGACCTGTACTTGTCCGACTGGATTGTGCCAAGTGTTAAGTTTGGTGGAGGTGGGATTGTTTTTCAGGAGTTAGTTTTTAGCCCCTGTGTTCCAGTGAAAGGGGAACTCTTAATACTTCAGCATACCAAGACATTTGGACAAAATGCTCCCAACTTCGTGGGAACTGTTCCAACATGACTGCCCACTAGTGCACTAAGTAAATTGTATAAAGATATGGATAAACGAGTTTGGTGTAGAAGAACTTGGATTGCCTGCACGGAGTCCTGACCACAACCTGTTAAAACACCTTTGGAATGAATTTGAGCGTAGACTGTGAGTCAGGTCTTCTCATACAGCATCAGTGTCTGACCTCACAAATGCGCTTCTGGAAGAATGGTCAAAAGTTCTCATTAACACACAACTAAACCTTGTGGAATGCCTTCCTAGAAATGTTGAAGGGTGGACCAACATCATATTAAGTCTTATGGATTAAGAATTGCATGTTACTGAAGTTCATGTGCATATGATGGCAGGAGAGCGAATATTTTTGGCAGTGTGGTAAATTTTGTAGACTTTTTCGACTAGGTATTTGAACAGTATTTGCTGTCCTCTAGTGGCTGAATACAGAATTGCTTTAAACTATAAGGCGGGCAAGTTTCTAGGTGTAATGTTAAAAAGTGCTTTTGAAACACAATGTACTTCTCCCCTTACAGACGACGACTCATGGGACCTGGTGACATGTTTCTGCATGAAGCCGTTCGCCGGCAGGGCGATGATTGAATGCAACCAGTGCAACACCTGGATCCACCTGTCCTGCGCCAAAATCCGCAAATCCAACGTCCCGGAGACATACACCTGCCAGCAGTGCAAAGACTCCAAATTTGACATTCGGCGCTCGAACCGTTCGCGCATGGGCTCTCGAAAACACCTTCTAGACTGACGGTGTATGCGCCCCTCCCCTGAGGACGAACTCCCATCAAGACAGGAGAAGAATTCCAAAGAGGAAGGGCTCTGACTAACTAACATTTTTTTTCCTTTTTTTTTTCTTTTATATATCGTCCTCCTTCCTTTTTTATTCTTTTTTTTTTTTTTTTTTTTGGAGCGTAAGGCAATCATAACCTTAGATAATGCATTACCAAGAAAAGATTCTGCAGATGCTTGAAAACGGACACCATGTTTTCTTTCACGAGACACTTTCAGGAAGAGGAACGAGGACGATGGATTGCACATTTTTTTTTTTTTTTAAGGGAGCGTATGTACCCATAGCTTTGAAACGTATGTGTGTTTGTTCAAAGTGTTACATTGAACTTGTTTAACTTTTTGGAAGCCCAAAATATCTCAGGAACTGAGATGGGGTTACAGTGACAACACAGTACGCAATCTGCCCTTGAGCGAATAATTAAAGATTTTTTTGTTTGTTTGTATTTGTCCTCAAAGCATCCTGTCCTTAAGGTGTCTAAAAAGCGTCTCACATGATGTACTTCACATCCAGGACGTCCAGTTGTGAATTTTCTCCTTCACTGTTATTAAGGTCTCAGCAAAAACTGCCTAATGTGTTCTTCACACGCACTTTGTCTTACTTCATTGTGACCTTTGACCCGAGTGGCATATTTTACAGTATATTTGCCCAGAAGCAAAAACAAAATGACTTTAAAGTACATTTTATTTGTGTGTGTGTCTGTTCAGATTTTTGGCAACTTTGGAAACATGTACGTGGCCCTGATTTTGAAGATTTATTACCTTAACTTAATTTTCACTCGTACTCAGCAAATATTTTCCAGATTCTAGCTAGTTTTTGTATTATTTTGTATTTATTTTTTATTATTATTTTTCCCCGTACTGCAATCGACTTGACCCAGCACCAACTTATCAACAATTAGAGTTGGAATTCTCATTTGTCTTTGTCCTTGGTTTGAACACAGCTGTAGTCAAACACACCCCACTGCACTTTTTACTAGTTTTTAAAAGTTTTTACTACTTTTTGTTTCTTCCTCCCATCCTAAATCTCATGTCAATGCAACTATTTAAAATACTGTAGCAAGACGTTTTTATTGCACTATGCCATGCTTGTAAGGCATTCTTAAGAATCTTTTTTTTTTTTTTTTTTTCCTTCTTTTTTTAAACCCCCTGGTTAAATACCACACACGACATTCTAGCATTATGTAGATGAGCTGTGTAAACTCCCCTCGCTTAACCGTAATGGTAGGTCAGTCGCCAGGGCCGCGTTAGTTTTTCATATTAGAGTAGTGGCCATTCATTTCTATTTACACTCCGTGTCTTCAGTGTTTGATTTTGAACTTTAAGACCATTTTCCCAGTTTATTCTGTTTGTTGTTGCATTAACGTGCTGATAGGAGCAGTAAAGCAAGAAATCTTTAAGGGATGTTTATTAGATGTTGGAACTCCGTTGTAATTTATGTTTGTGTTTCAGTTCTATTTACATGTTTAGAATTTCCTGCGAAACACAAAAATGCGAAGCCAGTCAGTGGCGACTGAAAAGTAATTTCCTGAGCTCTGTGGTGCAGAACTGATTTGAGAAACGTTACGTTTAATAGCTCGTTACAGATAGCATAAAGCTCATTCGCTGGTCTGTACCACTATCAAATAACCACTTTGATTTTTAATTCCTTAACCTGTGTTTTCAGTACGTGTGTGAACATTTGCAACTTCAGTGCTCCACGTAACAAGCCCTTTTAAAAAATATATATATTTTATGATCGTCTAGATCATAATGGGTCAGTGCTTCGGTAAGCATGCCCCAGTGGAAACGTCTCCTGAGAATATATACTTTATTATTTAGATAGTTTAGTTTTCTCAGGGTCGTTTGCTGTAGGACTCCTGTGAATCCTTCGTTAGCATACACTTTTAATACGCTTTTTGTTTTTCCAACAGTTTGGTCCATTGTCATGTTTTAGTTTTTTTTTTTTAAAGATTTTTATATATATATAATTTTTTTTTTCTTCCTTTTGTACAGTCAGTCATTTTCCGTTTGTATATAGCGTTGCCTGAGGTTCACGGCTGTCCTCGTGTCTCGATTTGACTGGGAATTTAAGGACTTATTAGGAGGAATGTTGGGAATCTCACTGTGGTAGGCTTGGAGATGGGAACATGAGCCGGGGCGGGAGAGAGAGAGAAAGAATGTTTCTGTGAAACTGATGTAAATAAAGATCTTATAAGAATTTAAATGGAGATCAGTGTGTGATGTGATTTCCTTTTTAGTTATTTTTATTTATAGTTGTAAATTATTTGGATAATCTTCCTGCAATAAGGTTTTAGTTTGATTGATCTGATTGGCTTTGTGTATTATTTATTAAAATGTTTATTTAATTTTTTTTTTATACATAATTTTTCTTTGGAGTGAAGGATTGTTATTAAATGCATATTTTAAATTTTTAAATTTATATATTTTTCATTTATTTGAAAAAAGCAGTATTTTCAAGGGGGTGGTTTAAAACATAAAGAACTAAATATAGTAATCTTAGTCATTTCTTATAGAAAATATCCAGAAACATATCTACACATTGACCCTAACTAAAAATCCTAACTATCACAGGTGTAAAGGTTTCCCCTATCAGATTTAACAAAAATAATCCATCCTATTCTGTTAATTAGTAAAACTAGGCATGTTGAACAGATAGCCAAGTTAGCATGGAGGATGTTTAATCTCATGTTTTTATCATTTGACGTTAAAAAGAAGGAATACATTTACAAAGTCAAATTACACACCAGAGTCCAGTGTAACGATTCACATTATAACGTTTACTTACAATTCAATACAATTGTACAACAACTTTGTACACAGATGTGCATATATGAGCAGTGAGGTTTTCAGAATAAAAGACGAAGGGTCAAGAACTGGGCAAAATGTTGATAATATAATGGTATTTTAATATTTACACATTATGATTACAAATCTGATGCAGCTTCTTTACTTTCACATTTTGCTTTCAGATTTGAAATGAATTACTGTTAATCCTTATTATTTTAGACAAATAAAAAATAAAACAGACTGTGCTGCAGCAAGCTTTTAGCAAAGTTATGGGTTGGGATAACAGACATCATCTATCACAGAAACATCTTTACACAAACTTTTATTCTAAGGGAACTGTGACCATGACAGATAAAGTGCTTACAGAAGATGAATGAATTCAAACAGTTCAGATGGTAAAAAGCAGAAAACGAAAGTAAATAAAGCATTGCCTGTATTATTTATATATATATATATATATATATATATATATATAAGAAAATGGATGATGGCTAATAGCTCAATTGCTAATTCTAAATTATTTAAGAGAGCTAAATCAAAGCATTGACTCATTTGCAAATGATTCATTTAGACAGATAACAGATTCACTGGAATATTTACACATTTTCATTAACTTTATTATGCTCAGGCTTTCTCGCTGTGCTTTAAAAAGTAGATTTGTTTTAAAACATAAAATCTCACTAGAAAATAACTCAGGTGGATTTAAGCAGAGAACATGACTGTGAGGTTGGGGGAAAAATTACTAATAAAAGTGTTAAGAGACATTCTCATACACTTGGCTCAGTTTAGTTTCACACTTAACGGTCTAACACAAAAGGTCAAGTAACAGAACCGTAACTATTTATGCATTCACGACAATAAAAAATAAAAAATACAATAATCACATAATGTGTGTGTGTGAAGTTGAAGTAAGATAAAGGAGGGAGAACGACTCCCTCCCTCCCTCCCTCCCTTCCTCCTCTCGTCTCTCCCTCTTAGGACAAGTTTCTCACACACACTAACAGAAACACTGCTCTGTCAGGAAACTTCATTAACAAGGAACCTTTCTAATGACACTCACGCGCAAACATACACTAACAGAATCAGTGCCTTCTGACAGAGAGATTTTGGATCTTTAACAAGAAACCTCTTTAATGACACTTGCTTTTGCTTTACGCCTGTGCCCACACACATGGTCACAATGTTATAATAAACAGTACATGCACGCTCGGATGTTGACTAATGAGACTGAGCATAGGAGACGGTTACCCATAATCCCATAGCACGAGAGAAAAACCAGTGTCTCAGTTGTGATCACATGACGCTCGGCAGACAAAGCGCATGCGTACTACTCGTATGTCAAGACCTTGCTTGTTTATTTAGTTAAAATATATTTTAAAAATTTGCTCGTCACGCAAGTTACACGCAATCCAGGGCTCCACTGTATAAAAAAAATGGTGTGTATTTTGTAGATATTATTATTTTTAATTTGTTAAATTTTGATAGCGTGATATCCATCTTGTACTTGTCCAATCAAATGCATACATAAATAAATAAATTAATGAATACACAATTATAAATACTAAATATAAAAAAAACAAGCACTAGGAGTCTTTAACTCTTAACTGTGTCGTAAATGCTAATTCAGTAAAAATGTGGTGTATCTCAATTGCTAATGGCTGTTTTTATTCAGACACACCTCTTTAACTTTCTGTTTGGTAAATAAATACACATCAAGTTCTGCTCTTGTTACGTCAAAACATCAAAGCTGTTTCACATCCTGGTCAAATCACACAACTATTCTCTCTGTTATTATGGATATGATACTGAGATACAGGATAACAAAAAGTGGGCAGAGTTCACATACAGGGCTTCACAACAGGAAACCAAAATAAATATTTAAAAAAAAAAAAAATTGGACACCCCTTTGGATTTGCCCTTCGGTTCATGTCTGCCGTTGTCTGTTGCACGTGTACTGCAGACCCCTACGTCTCGGCGTCTATCCTATGTGCTTTAGTGTGATAAAAGATGTGAAATGTTAAATCAATAAAAAATGGAAGAGGTTAGAATGATTATTTTACATTGTGTGTAAAATGGAAAAATTATGTCATCGTACCACACCCTCTCCTCCACCCACACACCCCAACTTTACTTACACTGCTTGGGTATCCGAAGAGCATCTGTGTCTCCAGACAGCACTTGGTGCATGACTCCTCTGAACTGGTAGAGCAGCTTCAAGCTCTTCTCTTCCCCCACGCATGGGTCGTAGAAGCCGGGCAAACCCGCCTGAGAAAGAGAGAGAGAGAGAGAGAGCAGCCCAGGGGTAAAGAGAGGTTAGAATGGTTATAGCGTCAGCAGGAGAACACTGAACAGGTGCAGAAGCTGACTCGGGGCTGACCTTTGACGCCTCAGTGAGGATGAGTTTGGAATCTTTGACCAGGCACTGCAGAGGCACCGTCACGTCGATGACCTTCGCTCGCTCCTGTTTCTGGCTGGTGTCCAGCACAAACTTGCCATACCAGGCATTTAAGATGATGAGACCTCAGAGACAAGGGAAAGAGATGGAGGATGTGTCAAAATGATAAACTGTTAGTAAAAGGAAAATATATATATATATATTTTTTTTTTAAATGGTTTGTAAAATGTTAAAATATGATATCACTTTTCAAAACAAAAAAAGGAATTTTATACGTCTGTGTTTTATTTGTTTCGTACCTTTACAGTCACAAACATCATTTTGTGTCTCTTATTTCAAGGACAGGCCAACATTAAATAAATGTGTACTGTACATACACTTTCTATTCTCTCTCCATCTCTTTCTCTCTCTCCCTCACACACACTTACACACACATTAAGATTTCATATATTCTTTTAAAAAACTTAAAATGAAGCATGTGTTTTTAATTCACCCATTTTGGACTCCTCTGCTTCAATAATTCTCCGCACTGACTCCTGCATCAGTTGCACCTGCAGACAGGCGACCCCATTTACTCATTCTCCAAAGTTCATGCAGGTGCGTGAAAAAATAAATCAGGACTCGACAGTGAGGTTCTCTTAAATTTACATGCATCAACAAATACTCATTTTTAATCATTAATAAACAACAGGTAATGTCAACAAGTGAGGTATTGATACAAAGTGTTGTTACCCTTTGATTCTGGGAAAACATTTAAACCTCATCGTTTAAATTCACTTGCACCTTTCCCCCCAAATGAACCACCATAACCAAAAAGGATTTAGTTTGACTTAGTAATTGTAAACATATTTTTCCCTAGAGAGTAAATCATTATGCAATAAAATAAATATTGGTTTTGTGCATAACTTTTTTGTTAATATTTCTCCCTTTCATTTGGTTCACAAATTCACACAAGGGGTGTTCAAGTCAAACTGGACGACTTTCAGGTGAATGAAGACATAAAAGCGATTACCACTTACAGAAAACTTCGAGCACAGCACAGTGATCAGACTCTTAGCCGCAGTAATACATTTGAATGGTGCAAACATTTTAAAGAAGGCTCTACATTCGTGAATGACGATCACGGCCGACTCCGATCACGGGTCCTTTGTACTAAGAAACCTTCTACCTTGATGGTATTCAAGCACTAGTGAAATGCTAGAATAAGTTCATTAGTGTAGCAGAAGATTATATAGAGAAATAAAGGAGAAATTGTGCACAATTAAAAGTCCCACTTTAATTTAAACTCCCCTTTTTTATTTAATTGAATTGCAAAACAAATTCAGTATTACCATGAAATTAATGAATGAGCTCATTTAAATTATATCACAAATCTATTGTTCAGTGCTCATGGTTCATTTCTAACGCTAATAAATACATCGTGCAGGGCAGATTTGTGAATACTCACAGCTGATTCAGCCTCCTGTCTCTTCTTGGAGATATCTGTTGCTGAGTTCACTCTGTGCTTTTCCAGCTCCCTGATAACAAACACAATCCCACTCATACACGAGAGTGACAAAATCTGCATTATACCCACTTTCATAATGTTTCAGGCACTTACTGTTCCTTTTGCTTGTGCACATACGGTGTGATTATAAGCTTCTGGATGGCTAAGTAGATGACCAGAGGGCTCACGGTGGCGTAAAACACAGCACTGGGCAATATCTGGTCTGTCAGGTGGATGGGGAAAAGGTACGTCTGACTGGCTCTGTTTAGCCTGGTGGAGGAAATGGGAACAGCTCAGGTAATTATACTTCGCTTTAATGCTGTCCCATGTTGACCTTTCCTCTTTAAATCCATAAAAAATAAAAATAAAAAAGAAATCAAGCAAACTAAAGGGTGAATGATACATCACAAACATTTCACTGCACTTTAGATTATGATTAAAGAAGTCTTGTAATTATTACTTCAGATAAATTATATACATTTTGAGCAGAAACAAAAATACAGTGCTGTGAAAAGTATTTGCCCCTGTAAATAATTGAGATCATGAAACAAATTTGCCCATGGATGCCATTTTGCCCAGTTTTCTTCTTTTTCCCCACACAGGGCCAGGCAGCTTTGGACAACTTTTTTCCCTTAATAAATGAAATCATCATTTAAAAACTGCTTTTTTATACTTTCTCAGGTTATCATTATTTAATATACATTATTTAAGTGAGAAAAATATACAGAAAATCAGGGAATTTCTTTTTCACAGCACTGTAAAGCATTTAAACATACCATTACTGAGAAGAACTTAAACAACAAGCCTGGAAATTATAATGCAAGATGTTTAGAATGTTATGTAATGATATGATATACGTTTATTCTTAGTCTGTAGATAAGAAAAAGAGTTTCTGTTCAAGTCTGTGCTGCTGAGCTGAGAAAGAATAACCTTAGACGTCCAGACATCACAGTGGAATTCGGCTGTCTCTCGGCTTGTAATGAATCCTGAGACTTTTTCTTTTTTTTTTTTTTTACACTTTATGAAATGTTAGGTTAAAAAATATTACGTGGCAATGACCGCGTGATCCATCCCGACCTGATTTTCAGAGAGACTCCTTGAGGTACCCCGATGCTGACCGTCGCCGAGAGAACACTGTGTCTGCTGATCTTCCTCTCAGCACCGTATTCCACCACCGTCCCAAAGAACCCAGTCCTGAACCAGGGCAAGGCAGGAAGATGAGATTAAACACTAGTATTCTATCATAATGTGTAAAAGAAAAAAACAAGACATGTGCAAACTAGGGATCGAGCCTACTTGACAGAACCCTTGACCTTGGTTTGGTCATCGTCTTGAAATTTGTACTGATAGCTCATCATCAGGTACGAATGAGGCATGCCAAGCTGAAAATGCACAAACAGGGAGGAATCAATTTCACTCCTTCTTAGTTAGACAAAGATAGATGCCGTTGAGTTGAGATGCAATCAGATGCACAAGTCACCTGAAGGGCGATGGTAAAGTGGCTGGTTGTGGTGTCTCGGACGATGCTGGTGGTCATGGCCGACTCGCTGCCCCAGCGCCACTGCAGGTAGCCCATAGTGTTCTGGTCCAGGTGACGTGCCATCATGGTGCCGGCACTTGGCCTCACCCCACGAGAGGAGAACTGCATACCACACTGCGCAGTCATAAAACTGATAACACACAGTAATAATAAATTAAAAAAAAAGAAAAACAAAGACGCTTACCAAAGACACTTCTAATATGATGCCGTTTCTATTGTAACATATAATTCATAGAAACTTGGATGGAGGACGATTTAACTTAAGAAGTGTTTTTAAAATAAATTACCATCGTGTAGTGACATTCCTAAACAGTTTCATTCCAAAAAGAGGCCCTCGGATGTCTCCGGCTCCGAACTCCAGCTAAGAACAAACAGGAAAAAAGACAGAAGTATATAAATATATTTATTTATAAATATATTTCGGAATAAGTCTCCAGTGTCAACCCTTTTGTGGGTTCCATGCAATACATCTTTTGGGGGGTACCTCTCCCCAGCCACGTGTTGAGGTGACCCGTCTCAAACAAAGGTTAATGTTGCCTCCTCCATTTCCGTTGTGCGTGGTCAGAGAGCCTGAAAGGACAGCCGTATCAGTCATAGTCAAGGGTGCCTGGAATAGAAGAAAACATCAGGTTGTATGGGACTTCATACACATAGTGTATCTGCGTGCACGGGGCTCATACGGTTTTATTTACTTCAACAGATTGTGATATGTGCATCCTGTTGATCTCGATGTGAGGGAAACCTGCTCCTGGCATTTCTTCGAAATCTTCGTCGTAACGATCAAACAGGTCTGTTGCGTCGATTCCTACACTGATGGTCCCCTGAATACAGATCACAAAACACATGAAGAATTCTTACTCTCATTTCTCATTTTTTCTCTCAAATGTGGTCTCAGCTACAAATAAAACTTCATTCAAAACCTCTCTTTGAAGACCGTTCTGCATCACAGACAAAACAATGATATAAACATCTTGCAGTATTTCACACCCTTAGCATGTCTGGGCACAGTAAAAAATATCTCTGAAGCTGATATACAACTATAAAATTTCCACTTTCAAAAAAAAAAAAGATCAAAAACTTCAACAGGAACAGTTAGGAACTTGAGTACCTTGGGGTTGGTCCTCTGCTGTAGCCTCCTCTCATCCTTTTCCCTCTGCAGGCGTTCATATTCCTCCCTGATCTCCGCAGGGGTCTTCTTCCTCTCCACCACCTATAAAAAAAAAATACACAGACCACTTAACCATTTACACCCCAGATGAAAAACAATTTGACAATCCCATATTGTCTTACCTCCCATCCTTCCACTTCCAATCCTTTCTTCCCAAAAATGTCATATACGGCACGAGCCTGGGGGTCACTAAGAACTAAGCAGAGCACAGGTTACAAAGTGAGCACTGCTCTCACAATCCTGGTCTTTAGCTTATTTTGGGGTTAAGTGTTGCCAGGTTGGTTTCTTTTAAACTTAGCTTACAGCATAATCTTTTGGTTTATAGTCTAAGACTAATAAAAATTATACAATTTACTTATATGGAAACCCCTTTTGCTCTCTTGTCCTTTTATATTTGTTCCTCATCTCCACTTGGCAAATAAAATCCCGACCAATACCCAGTCCCATGATGTTTGCTGCTCAGATCATAAATAGATTTTCCTAAAGCATGATAATTCAATAAAACACTACGAGCAAATGGGTTAGTTGTGGAATATAATTTCTTCTAAAAGCATCTGGAGTAGTATAACATGTTTGTGGTGTCTGAAAAAAAAAAAACTTTGCAAGTCCTTGCCTATATTTAGCTTCAAGCTGTGAAGTTTTTCTTCACATAATTATTACACATATTTAGTAGAGTCTGCCTTTTTACATGTAGAAAGCAGGAGATGCAAGTACTATGGAAATGTCTTAGGCACCTGGTGTACAACCGTTATTTGCTTTTTTTGAGTCAGTGCAAAAACATTTTTGATTTTCAAAGATTAGTATTTTAAAAGAAATATTTGTATAACAGACATGAAAGCAGCACAATATAGAAGGGACCACTTTTTAGACAAAAAGCACAATGGAAGCTGCTGGATTTTGCATGCAAAAAGAATCAGGTACAACAGTCAAAGTCCTCAGAATAACTGGTTCATACATGTTCTGTAAAAAACTTAATAGCTAATTTCCTTATAAAAACTATTATACTGACATTGACATTGTGACATTGTTACATCAATTATTGCATACTGCCCAAATGACCAAACAACCGGGTTACCTTCATATGCCCGGTGAACAAGATTGAAAAGCTGCTCTGCCTGCCTCTTGAGCTCAGGATCTCTGTGCTTGTCCGGGTGGTACAGCATGCACAGTCGCCGGTACGAGGACTTCAGCTCTTCCTGAGTAGCCTTCAAGTTAGGATCAAAAGTGGCCAACCAAATGAAATTAGTTATTGTACTCTTTTTTTCTTTTTTAACGGTTTAATTATGAGTTGCATGTTCTCCATTTAGCTCTTCATTTAAACTGCAGACCTTATTTGATAAAAGCTTAATACCATTTTTCATCAATGAAAGGTTTACCTATTAACCCATCCAGTCCTCATATGTCGGTTAAATTGCACGGTGTAATAAAATTCTAATCTGGATTAGCACGTTTTAATTAACTAATTAATTACATAATTAATTAACAGTTTGTTGGTACAGCGGATACTTTGTTGCGCTTGGAAGAAAAGTAAGAGCTATGGAAAATAAATGCATCGACTAAATACTAACGAAAATTTCACATTTCGGGTAATTTGCATGGATTTAAAAATACATTCTGGAATGAAAGAAGTCATGTCTTCTGAGATGATGTTCCGGGTACAACTCCTAACCCCCCCAATACCCTCCTACACACATAGTGATTTGCAGCACCAGGACAAAAGTGTCATCATGCCCCGACCCCGAGCTCAGAGCCGCCTTTACATGAGCATGAAAAAAAAATGTCTCAAAAAACAGCTCTTACCTCTTTCCTCACATTTAACAAGGAATAATAATCGTCGTTGCCTAGGTCTGATTCATTTTCCATGGCAGCCGCCATGTTTCCGCCGCAGGAAGCCCCCTTTCCTCTTTATTTACGTCACAAACGTTTGGCGCCGCCGCGCGCTCTGGAGCTCAGGATCACATCCAATCCTTAAATTATCAAGTCCTTAAGACACAGTGAGAGAGAGAGAGAGAGAGAGAGAGAGAGCACTGTGCATGGGCTGAACACTTTATATCAAACAATCACTTACTGCGCATGAATATGTCTTACAGGAAACGAATTTATACTCATGCAGTCAGAGTTCGGAATCAGCTCATGATAAATTGCTAAATGTGTTGATTCCAAAATATATCAACACTAACATTATATTTAAAAAAAAAAAAAAAACTCAATGTGTTTTCAATTAATAATTAAAAGAGGATTTAAGCTATAAAAGTTATTGTTCAAAATGAAAAAAATCAGGTTTATTTATTTCAAAAATGATATTATTTCAGTCATTTAAATACTTAAATACCTAAATACTTACTTTTTATCTTCTCCACCTCCTAATCATTATTTAAGACAATAACAGACCATAAACTTCACCAAACAAAAATATAAGTGCATTAGGAATTTAAACAAAAAAAGATAAATACATCTACACTAATTTTTTTGTTTAATTATTTGTTGTTTTATGATAATTAAATGATTAAATGAAAGTAATTAAATGAGATTATAAAATAAGTCTATAATAATTTAATATAATTTAATAATTATATTAATTATTATATTATAATATAATAATTTTTCTGTAAGTAGGAATAGTAGAAATTGTGTGATCTGGCATAATTCACTGATCGTTCTGTATGGCTGTCCTTCGCGCAGATCTGGCAACCCCGTGGTGCAGCCTGATTGGATGAAGCGAGAAGGCTCGCGCGGTGGAGCTGTCTGTTCAGCACCACGCGCTCCTTCAGCACTTTGTAGGGAGAACAGCGCGTCGCGCGGGCACGAGCATGCACACGGTCACGAGCATGCAAACGACCACTGGCATGTAAATGATGGCATAAAAAAGCGCATAGAGAGATTTTATCGGGCTCTGATATATACAGAGGCCTTCATATATATATTGCCTTTAGATTTTTATACATACATGAAAAATTATATATTGCCTTTAGCCTTTTATACATACATGCAAAATTATTTACTATGATGCATAGATATAATCATTATATACTCATTTGAATTGGCGAATCACAAGAAAAGAAAAGCATAAAAAATTATATATATGATACTTATAGTAAAAATAGTATCTCTGTCAGACTTATATATTTTTTATTATATATAATGCCCTTTGTCATTGTGATATTATAACAGAGTTATCCTTTTATAATATCAAAAGGATATTATAAATGTATCTAATTACATATAGATTATAGACTATAGATCATATTAATCCTACATTCCTTTTTTCTTAATATCTTTCTTATTTCATCTTCATTTTTATTGACTGCAAATATTAAGTAGATAAAATATAACTTTTTTATTTTTGTACAAACATAATCTTTTCATTTATTTATTTATTTATTTATTTATTTTCAACTTTAATGTTAAATTTTTGGGGGGCTTCAACTCTGCGCGTCCCCAACGTGTCCTCGTGAACGCGCGTGGTACTCCCCCCCCCCCCCCCCAACATCCCCCCTCCATCCCCCCAACACCGCTCGCGAGGAGGAGGAGGAGGAGGATGTGGCGCGCGGACGGGAAATGGCTGCCGAAAACAAGCCGGAAGGTAAGAGAGGAAAATAACGGGATTATTCTTTAATTTTTGGATTGTCCTAGCTGCCTGTGTTTCTTTTTTTGCACATTATTTTTGACGCGCTCGTGCTGGATTAGATTTCCGTTAGGACAGGACGTGACGGGTGACGGGAGCGCTTGAGATTTTGCGCTCCATCGCGAAAAAAGCTGAAACCGAGATGAGGAAGGTCCGGCTTTAGGTCTCCGAGCTAGCGTTCCAGCTCCGCTTAAAGCTGTCAGACAGACAGAAGCACAGTGTTTGTGTTTGTGTTTGTATGTGAGTCTATATGATACACTGTGTGTATAGTGGTATTGTCGTTATGATAGGCATTAGTAATTGTGTACTTGGTGTTTGAGGAATGAACATAATAGAAGGATGAAAGAGATGCATAAGAGGAATGAAACAGAGGATGCTACAGTGTGTGTGTGTGTGTGTGTGTGTGTGAAACGAAATGACCTCGCTTATGATGTGAAGCGGGATTCCTTCACACCGCCACCCTTCATCCTCAGCCTCTTCTAACAGAGGGGAGAAGATAAGATAAGACAGAAGCACCGCCGTAAACTCAAAGCCATCGTTAGCTTTTGGCTTATGTCGCGTTATGTCGTGTTATGTAGTGTCGATGTACTACGAAAACGTCACTGATTTCCTCCACCTCCCCCTCCTCCCCCTCCTCCTCCTTCTTCTTTCTCTAAATCTGTGACTAAACCCGGCAGCTGGCTGTCCTCACTCTCCTTCTTCATCTTTTTTTCTTCCTGTTCCTCCTGTTTCTGTTTCTTTCTTTCTTTGCTTGTTTGCTAAATGTGCTTGATATGCTCGTTTTCCCCCGACCGCTGAAATATTTAAATTTAAAAACTAGTGACAGTTGTGCGTGTGCGCGTGAGTGAGCGCGCGCGCCTAAAAGAAAGACAGCAAAGCAGTCCGCACGCGCGTTTTCCGTTGGATTTGTGAGCGCGAAAAAAAACCCCTAAGGCTTGAAACCGAGGCAGCAAAATGAAAGGTATGTTTATTAGTTTGTTTGTTTTTATTTTTTATTTTATTTTAGATTTAGAAAGTTGTCAAAAAATAAGACCCGTGCGAGTTTTCAGGCGAATTCTTGGTTATGTTAAGAATTTTAACGAAAAAACACACCAAACAAACATTATGAAAACTATTATCTATGTAGTTACATAAGCTAGCACAACCGTACGTTTGCGATTATTATTATTACTATTATTATTATTATTATTATTATTATTATTTGTTCAATCTATTCCAAGATTTGGTATCCATGTGTTCACGGATGGCTAATATTGCACACATACACACACACACACACACACACACAGTGTCGTTTCTTTATAATTCATCATTGAAATGACCACAAGATGGAGACAAAGGAAATTTCCATTCAGTCCCATGTGTGCTAAAAATAAGAGAACATTTATAGCTACACTATATATATATATATATATATATATACAGTATAGTAAGCTAAGCTTTAGGGAGATGAGCCATTCCGCTCAAAAGGCGATCCTCATATAGATATAGATCTGAAATCACACTGTTTGATAAATTCAGACTAAGGTCTGGTCGCTAATCAGGGATTCTGTGCCTGTGAAAATTGTGATAATATTTAGGCATCTAAGTGCTTTATGTTCAAGTGCCATCTACAGGTTCAGGGTTAAAGAGATCCAGCAGGGGGCGATATTGTGCTGCATACAGATTGAGTTGCTTTTCCAGCAAGGGAGCTACTGAGTCTTGGTGAGGCTGCGTAAAGAGTTCAGTCCTGTTTCTGCTTTTCTTTTTTTTTTGTACACCCATGATGACCTCTACATAAGTGTCTATCATCTTAGGGAACAATTAGCATAAAAACTTTTATCTTGTGGCCATGGGAAAATTAATCAGAGTATCGTAGCTCTCTCTGTCTCTTTTTTTCAACAAGAAGAGACCCGTTTTGAGCTTAGCAGAAAGAAACTGTGTTGTGCATTTGTATCTTCCAGTCTTTCCATGTTTCCTGGATCTTATAGTCTTTCTGTCCTGTTTTAATGTAACTCATTGTTCTTACACATGTTCCGCAGGTGCCTGGAACTGTTACAATCCCACTCACAATTACACTTACCTTTTTCATCCCTTAGATGTTTTTTGAGTTTAGTTCTAAAAGGCCTTAAAAGCTTCCTGCTCTTCTCTCTCACACTCACAGTGTGTCCGTTCTGTCCTCCGCTCAGATACACAACCAGCATCTTTCCAAGCTGGGAACTGAGAAGGTCAGGACATATCGAACATCCTACATCCTGCACACATCTGAGATCTTCAGGCTATTGCTGTTGTGTAAAGATGAAGGCCTTGGGGAAGTGCGATCAGCAGCCGGGGTTGATAAACAGCAGCCGCTGTTGATAGCAAACTTATCAGATTCTCATCTCTGGGATATAACTTGCGCAGCCTTTAAATTGTGCCGGGTGAATCAGCTCTGCAATTTTGTTCAGCTAATTGAATTTAGTGAGGCTGCTCTCTCTTTCTCTCTCTCTCTCTCTCTCTCTCTCTCTCGCTCTCTCTCGCTCTCTCTCGCTCATGCTTCCCTGATCACTCTCTACTAAAAAAGAAGTCTTGCTCATTGCTCGAGTCCTTAGAGCTGCTTTCATGGATTGCTTCATCCATCCACAGGGAGAGGGGGCGTGGTAGTATAAAATAACTTAATTATGTCTTAATTGGCTTATTAGTTTGGTTGTGATTTTTTTTTTAAATAATTGTTTATGAAACTTTCAATACTTTCCTACACACCAGTACTAGGGTCCCAGTGGACATGCGGATTAGCCCTGTAGGAGCACTTTAAAACTCAAGACACCTTTAGAGGTCTTTAAGAAAGTAGTCCCAAAAGATGTCCCCAATAGGTGTCTTCTAGTCCTACCTACTGGGATTGTTACAGAACCTCAATTTAGAGTTTGATACCAATGTTGTGTGGAGTATCGCAATTCTCCATACCTAACCTATACTGTCTGGGATAAGTAACCTAACGTACCTATAATATAAAATATGATTGTAAAGTACCTGATGTGTACATATAAAATATGAATTTTGGGTGTTCACTTTATACTTTGATTTATATAATTATTAAAATCCATATTTTATATTATACTAACGTAAATAAAATTTTTGAGCAATCTTGGTAGTGACTAAATATTTTCTTGCTGAACAAGCTATCCTGTGTAGGCTAATAATGTAAAATCAGCCCAATAAATGTTAATTTAGATTGACAGAATGATAGATTTTCTTAAAAAACAACATATCGATTTGAGCAGAACAGTGCTTTAATTTATTAAATCTAATCTATTATTGTAAACAGTTCCTTTACCCACCCCTGTAAAAACAGCATGTTGTAAGACACTTTGAGCACAATTACACAAGAAAAATGCCGAAGTTTAATAGGACAACAGAATTAATCAGGGTCTGCTAGTAATAATTTCTTGTTAGCTAGGCATAATAAATTTTGCTAGTTCCTTTGCTGTTTTTAAGTTACCCAGCTTAGTTCTTGGAATGATCTTAATTGTATCAGCTACCAGGACTTAAGTGTAGAGACATGTCTTTAAAGTCTTAGTGCTGTACCTTTGTAGCTCTTTGTTTGCACATTTGCATGTGCACTTTGTTGTCTGTTGTCTATTGTCGTCTCTTTTTTTGTATAGAAATAGAAAGTCTTAGGTTAACCTAAAAATGTAAGTCTGTCATATCTAAGCTGTTCAGCTAATTGGGTCTCTTAGTTAGCTAGCTGATTCCAGTAAAGTGTATTGTTAATTTATGTTGTGTTGGTAATTTATTTTGTTGCATTTATTTAGCACCTTGGTCCTGGAGGAACGCTGTTTTGTTTCATTGTGTATTGAACTGTATATAGTTGGAATGACAATAAAAGCCTACTTGACTTGACTACTTCACTTACAGTATCAGGGGAGCAGAGGAAACTGCAAATGTCTAAGCGTTAAATTGCTTAAAAAAAAAAGAATGCCACATATACCGCATAAGTCTTTTTGACCGTAAGCAACACCAGTATAAAGCTTAAAATAGTGCTCTTTAAGTGGGAAGTAAATGTTTACAGCTTAGTAAAGGGAGCACATGTGCAGTTTAAGTTTTCTTGTAAGCAGTGCTAATTTATAAGGTTACAGCGTTTGGGGTGGTTAATGTCTAACACACATTCGATGGAATTCAGTCATATTCCAGAAATTAGACTCATAAGAGAAGTCTGGAAGATTGGAATGCATGCCGGGTAGATTTTTTCTCTCCTGGCTGGTTTGCAGCAGAAATAATTATAATGCATTTTACATCCAGTTTAATTGTCTGCTGTCAGTCTTCATTAGCAATGGAAGGAAAGGGAGGGTGACGAAAACTACAATCTTTAAACCAACATTTTTCTATAAGCTGGAGAATAGTTTGATTAGTGTCCAGTCTGTACTCTTCTTCACCTTAAGTTCCTAAGGTTAGTCTAGTTACTTTCACTAATCCAGAGAACTCATGTTATGCTGTATGTATATCTAATAATCAGAGTTAGAGTCAGATCTGTTTGAGTGTGCCAGATATTTTTAACGACCTACTGACCTCAGCAACAATAAACCACAGTCAGGCTTTCTTTTTGTCTGACCTTGTGATGTAGTCACCTTGTGTAATGTCACATCTCTTACAATCCTGAAAAGATATTCACCTACATTTCTCACTAAGGCACTTCCAAAAAAAGAATGAAAAAAAAAACAAAAAAAACCCATAAATGAATATCTAAATAGCTGAAAATCTTTTCAGGATTGTGCAGAAAAAAAGAAAGTAAACATTTATTTCTTAAAAGAGTAAAAAGGTTGATCAGTTTGTTCACTTTAAAATGTCAAGTTGTCACCATTTATATGAATTCAGATGAGTCTATTTGAATATTGCTGAAAGTAAAAAAAAAAAAAATGTGACATGCACATTTTTACTGAGCGTTTGCTGTTTTCTCGATGGTGTTGCTAGTTCTAAAATATTTTATTAAATAATTGCTGACTAAACAAAAGCAACTCTGAATGAACTTTTCTGCATGACAACAAAGTAACGCATTATCTACCAAACTAAATTACTTTAAATCTAAGGATACAACCATAAAAACATTGCAAGCTTACAAACAGAAAGTAAATGATATATTTGTACTTAGAGGGCCTCCCTTCATTCTTTTCTCCCCGCTATAACCATCCCCTCCCTGCTCATAGGACTGAAGAGAATTCGTAGCGCTGGTCAAACATACAGAACTTCTGTCAGCTTCGTCAGCCACACTGCTAATAACCATGCCCAAGATGGCACAGACACCAACAGTAAGAGAGCTGGCTCACTTCCACACGGCATCTCTTAAAAAAAGAAAAAAGAAAGACACATAATTTTCACGTTCACTTATTTAGCAAATTCCCTCATTCCAGTGTCGGAACATAACATACTGTAATGCTACAGAGAGGTTAGCCGTGCATGTGAGGCTTGCTCAGCTGATGTTTCTCTTGTAGTCAATGGAGTGAAATCATGTCATAATTACACCACAGAAAAGAAAGAAAGAAGTAGGTGTAATAGATTTGAACAGATGTAAGTGTAATACATTTACTGGAGTGTAGCGTTCAGCTAATGGAATCAAATCGATGAAACTGAGTTGCCATTATGCAGGAGCTGTGTTCAAAATAACCCGGCTCTGTGGGTGACTTCTTCTTCTTCGTTTTTTTTTTTAAGCCCAGGTCTTGACAAATAGGCAAGTCCTTTCTCGGTGGATCATTTTGTTTATTTATTTATTTATTTATTTATTTATATATTTATTAAAGCAAGGGGCTTCATTGTCATTCGACTTCATTACAGATCATGTTTATTCATGCATGGCTATGGTGCACCGGAATGCGCAGCATATTTTTGGAGGCAGCAGCTCATTGTCATGCCTAATCAACACACAGCACATTCTGAGCAAAGCCCAAGCACACAGTTATATGTATGTGTGTGTGCATGTCTGTGTGTTTTACTCACTTTCCAATAATGGCAGAAAAAGAAACCCAAATTTTTCCAGTTCAATTTCTTTCATCTTATTTTTTTATTATTTTTTTTATGTCTTCGTTGAGCGATCAAACAGTTTCCAAGAGTTGCTTGTTTAAACAGCGGCCAAATGCCAAAAGGTTCCTCTGCTTAGTTGTTAACAAGCTCCACAGTGTAATTAGTGGCTGTTTAAACACATGTCTCCTGCGTTTCTTGCTGTGTGGCTGGTTAAGCCACTAAGGTGCAGCTTGTCAAGCTCCAAAATCAGTGGTAGTATTATTGTTCCCTTCACACACGCATTTGATCTATGATTACTGATTGTGATCTATGACACTGAAACAGAACCCTGATCAGAAGTTGGGAGCAGTACCTAAACCCTGGCTGAAGCTCTTCTTGTGTGTAAGTGTGATGCTTGTGCATAGCCAATATTTTTTCAGCTAGGCCCATTTTTTCTTTTGAAATAGCTATGAGTTTGAAAGATTAAGTACATAGCCAACAGTGGTTCAATTGCTCCTGGTAGTAGTGGTATTGTATATTTATCTCAAGTAGGACCTGCTTCTGAACTCACTATGCAGGTAATGAAATAGACTCTCCTGCAATCCTGAACCTGGACCTCATTCAGCCTGGATGCTTTACTGTGTTCGGTTTACCAAAAACATCAGAGCTGGCCAGCTAACTTTAAAGAATCCTTTGCTCCTTTTTTCTTGTTCTTTTATAAGCTTTTTGTTAAGGTTGTCACCAGGTGTTATGTGAAACTTTAGTGACTCTTATTGTGTTCTTCCTGTCCTTCAGTTTCTGTTTACACTTTGTTTACTTTCTAATCATGCCCAGATGATTCTGCTCATCCTCGATTATTGCCTTTATTTAAGCACCCTGCTTTCTGAGTCCGATCTTGGATTTAGTTTTTACTGCGAGGTTTGTTGTCAGTATTACAAGACATTTGGGTTTCTAGATAGGTAGATAGAATACTTTATTAATCCCAAAGGAAAATTGTATAAATTTATAGTATATAGTATTCTGTTGTGCTCAACTAAAGCTAATGCTAAGCCTTAGTGTTTATTATTGTTACGTTTCACCTACGTTGACCTGACACTTTTCATCAATTATTGGAAATCTATTCTATATATTCTATTTCAGATATTCATGTCTCTATAATTTTTTCATTTTTTTAATAGCATATTTTATGTCACAGGAGTCACAAGACAAAATGAAGCTGGACTGTGGAGGATAAGAGAGTCAGTTTTTCTTTTTTTTACAAGGATGACAGCACAATCATTTGCCTCGTCTTGTATCAAATCCAAAAATCCTGTTTCTGGAATGGTTCATCAGCTGCAACACTAGTTTCCAAAATGCCGTAGCAATTAATATAAAACTCTTTGCCTCAAAGATTACACAAATTGGTGGAACAGTGAGTTAATTGAGATACATAGAATAATCAAAAGATTTGTTCATGCCAGAAAGTGTTACTCCAAACAGGACAGGGAAAAAGGCACTCCTCTTAAAATTATTAAGCGAATAGCTTCTAGTGCTGATAGCCTGCCATGGATGTGTTGGTGTACTTTGCTAAGAAACAAAGCACTGATTTTAAATGCACATATGCTGTGCAGGCTAAAAAGAGCAATCAGAAGACCTGTGATACCAAGGCATCGTCATGAAATGGTTTGGTATGAAGAGAGAGAGTGAGATAGAGAGAGAGAGGTGAGAGGACAGATTGTTCACCAGCAGTCTAAAGTGCATTTTGTATGCATAGCTTAGCTCTTTACCCATTTGTATTCATACACTCATTTGCATGATTGACTCCATGTGTATTTGAGCATTCTCATATCTCCTGTCTTGATGAATGCCTCCGTTAGTGAACGCTGCCTAGTTTTACTTCTTGTCCATGAGTAAGATACAGAATCGTACCCCTTCCGTACCCTTTCCTGCCTAAGTAAGCAGCTTTTCCAGGATGTGATAATTTTATGAAATTAAAACTGAACACTGTTATCAAGACATATTTTCGTTCTTTTGACTCAAACTTCTGTGTTCCCATGTGAATGTGCATGTCTAATTTCTGTAGCTGTATAAGAAAAGATGGGATTTCACGTTGCAGGTAATTTCTGCTACACCACTAGTTATTCAATTTATAAGACCTTAGACTTTGACATCCCCAGAGCACGCACAATTAACTCATTTGATTCAATATCTGATTTGAGAAACAAGCATTTATTGAACCAGTTTTTGCACTGCATTTTGATCATTGTGCCAGAGGAATATATCCAAATTAGGCTTTTAGGATAGATAGTGTACAAACCTAAATGGTACCTCTTTGAGAAATCATCTTGGAGATGACGGTGATGGTTTAATGTTGAAATTAAGCATTTACGCCGCATAAGTGTAAACAAGACATCCTCTACTCAACTGCCAGATAGTTATCCAGGGCGTGATGTTTTGAAAGACACAGATGTGGTCACTGATGGTAATGGAGGATGGAGTCAGTAAAGGAGCACTATTATTACAGAGAACAATAGAGCAATCACTGCTTTGATTGGTATTGATCTTGAAGCAGGCGGGTGAACTGAAATTGAAACTGACCAGCATGACCTGAAGCACAAAAGCGTTCCCAACGATGTCATGATTCTGCCTTTAAGAACTTGCGCGCCCTGGTTAAAACAACACATTATTTAAAGTTAAATGAAAATCAGTGTCAGCAATGATGTTCAGTGAGGAGAAAAGTAGTGATGCTCTCTATTATTTTTTCCATTTATTCTTACACCTTTTATTTGTTTTCTTTTCTTTTCCCTACAGATCGCATGTATTATGTGACAACCCAAACACCATCAAGCTCTTAGGCTCAAGTGTGACTTATCATGGTAGCTATTCTATGTGCTTTATTTTCCCGGTTTTCGGTCTGTGTCGCAGACTATTCAGGACGACGCATATCATAACAAAAAAGTAGAAAGAGCATCCCAGGACACAAAGCCGAAGCAGGAGAGCACTATTGATCAAGGATCGTTTTCTTTTTTTCCCCTTCCCTTTGTCAGCCCTCTTTAACCCTTGGCTGTCTGGAATACGATGCCTGCTCAGCCTACCATGACAAAAACAGTAAATCACACAAGACAGACATCTGATAAGCCCCAGATTAGCACTCACATCCAGATTTTTCGAACATTAGAAGACCTGGAGACACTATAGGCCATAGGTCAGTCTATAGAGTGTCTGCTTCTTTCTTAGGACGTGTAGACAGAATCACATCATCACGCTGGATCCTCAGACAAATCCTCCCAGTCTATTTCTAGCCACAGTTCAGTGCAGCTAGAAAGAATTCAGTACTAAATCAATTTTACCAGAGTCCAAAGCTTTGAGTCATTCTCTAATCGGATTGACATTTTATTGTTCGCAGATCTGGGTGGTTGATTTTATTTATTTATTTTTGCAGTCAAGAATATGAACTGTATTATTTAGTAAAATTAGTTTATCTATTTTCATAATTTATTCCGCAGCTCCCTGGATGAAGCTTGTGATGTTTTTCTTTTTTTTTTTCGAGCCAAGCCCTTGTATGCTAATACGCTTCATGCTTCAGTGCACACTCTTGATTGTAACTTCAGCCTTCTTCTACTATGTCTGTCACTGAATTATAGTAATACACGTCGTAGCTTTTCATAGGGATGACAAATTACAGGATCTACAGCATGTGTGTGCGCGTGTGTGTGATTTCTGTGTGTGTGTGTGTGTGTGTGCACGTGCGGGGGTGTATTTGCATTATTATCTCCATGTCTCCATTTGGCTCACCATTAGATAACATATTGTGGGTGTGACTTAGCAGTGTCTGCATGTTCACCTTTCGTCCTTTAGAAATTACCATATAGACAACTACACTACTGGTCTTTATGTAACCTGTATGTACGTAGGGAATAAATGTGTAGGAGACTTTTGATGTCTCGGATAGAGGTTTTTAGCGTAGGCCTGAGTCCCGAATCCTGTGTAGTCCCACACCACACAAAGTAAAAGGTAAAAAAGAAAGCCTGTTTGCTCTGCCAGTCTTTAATAAGCATCTTAACATTGACCTGACTAACACGAGTAAGATTAGTTGAAGTTTATCAGTGCCGTAATAAATTAACATGCAGACCCATCCCTTTCCCTGGCTGCCTGGAGCTGCTGTGCAATGAGCCTTTATTTCTGTCACATTAATTTTATTTGGGAAAAAAATGAAGAAAAAAAATTCTAAATTTCCCCAGATACTCTTTAATATCTGTATTGGGAGCATTAAGTGCTGCTCGCCCCAGCATTTTCTTGCTGTCTTTATTGTAGAAAGTTTTCTAATTAACTGACAGCTATCTCACTCATGGGGTTCGATTCTTTCTGCTTTTAATGTAAGTATGACAGTTTTACCGATAGAAAAATATATTAAAAGCCCTGCTCTGAAAAAAAGAGAAGATATTAACCATGGCTACATCTGTTGTAAACATGTCTACTTGAATCCCACAGCAAGAGTGCAGCCATTTTCAAAGCTTACAGTTTTAACCCAGGGAAAATTCCCACATGGTGATGATGATCTACCTTAATTTTTTTTTTTCTTCGAATGCTTTTTGACAAAGTATCTTGAATAAAAACAAAAATTCTTATATGAAAACACTGGAAAATACTTGATGTATAATCCCTGCAAGTTTTACTCTTAAAGTTTGGCCTATGATATGATTTTATACTGTTCTTACAGTCACATGGACAGGGCTTAAAGTGAGTTACATACTATTTAGCAAGTAATATGGAAATTATGGGATTTTCAGTGCTGCAAGGCTGGTATATAATAAGAGAATAAAAGAAAAGATCTTATAAATGCCTTGTCCTTTTAGTCTTGTCTCTCTAAATTGGCCCTACTGAACCATTATGGACAATATAAGTTAATAACTTGACAATAATTGTAAAAGAGCACTAAAAGGCAGCAGAGGACAATTCAGACTCTGAAAACACCATAACAAAGCGCTTATGGCGCACGACGCGGCAAAAATCGTTATTAGCAAACATACAGTAGAGTCAGAAAACGTCCATCAGCCCTGTCAATAGAATGAAAAAAGTAACGGCTTTTATTAAAACCTGACTCAGCACTGACGACTTTTGGAAGTCACTCTGTCCATTCTTCTCCTTTTTAATACAGTTAGCATGGCAGAATGCTGGTTTCATGCCAAGCTGCGCGTACAAACAGTGCAAAGTCATTTCGGGAGGCGGATTTAAGGTAATCCTCAGTGGGAATGTACAGGAGGACAGAGCCCTGCTGCGTTCAGGCATGTCATTCAGTTATTGAGAAAATGTTTTAAAATTTTAAAACGTAATGAGCGGATTAGCATGGAGGTGTAGCAGGTGTAGCATAGATGGTTTGATCCAGAACTTTGTGGTTTTGTGGAATTTGTTATGTTCTTCCTGTGTTTGCATGAGTTTCCTCCTCTCCCCTTAAACATGCCGTTCTCTAAATTATCCCTAGGGGTTTAATATGATGTTGGCCCACACATTGCAGCTATAACTCTACAGCTATATACTGTAACTCTTCTGGAAAGGCAATGTAAGGCTTGGATCCAGCTGTTCAGCCACAGAAACTCATTTTATGAAGTTTTCTACGCACTGTTTGTGAGCTAATCTCTAGGCCACATGAAGTGTGAAGGTCTGTAGCTATTGACTGCACAAAGTTCACAGATTCAGCGACCTCTATATACACCTGTAACCATGAAAGTGATTGGAACACCTGAATTTAATTATTTGAATGGGTAAGTGAATACTTTTGGTAAAATCATGTATAGACAGTATGAAAAACAGTACAGTACTGAATCTCGCGCATCTCAGACATACATTTGCATTTGCCGACGGGGCGTAGCTCCAGATACGTGTTCCCATGAGTGAAAAGGAAGTTTAATTGTGCAGTTGTTGTTGGAAATGGGTCTCTCGACGAAGGAAAAAAGTATTCATAGTTGAGTATTATTTCCACTTATACAGTATGTAAGCGGTGAATGGGGACCGAGTTTAAAAAATGTGGAAGGACCCATTTCTTCTCATACCCATCCCGATATTATGTATATATAAAATTGTATTTTACAAATGTTTTTATTCTATGGTTTAATTTAGATAAGTCTAATGTCTGTTTTTAAATGGACATAATTGATGATTTTAGTTTTTTTGTGATTCAGGTCTTACTGAATGAACTGTTCACACTGTTCTCACAGAAGCATGTCGCAGATTATTTATAATGCAAATAACGCTTCCTATGATAATACTATGATAAAGCTTTCTATTTCTAGCCTAGGGTTGCTTACTTCAAGATTATTTTATCTTCTGCATCCTCTCAACAAACAAAGCAGATTTTTATAATCACTTAATATCCGTTATCCATTAATTAATTATATTAGTAGTTCTTCCATTTTGTATAAGTTGTTAAAGAGGCATGATTAGATGAGATGTGATGAGAGCAGATGAGATGAGTTGAGATTAGAGCTTCCTACGTAACTATAACCAACACAGGACTTAATATTTGACTTAATTTGGGATTTAAAAAGGAAGTTTTAATGTACATTTAATATGCATCCTCTGTTTTTCAAAGGCATGCAAGTACCGCAATTGAAGTATTAGACATGGGCTGACAGACTTTAGACATTAAACAGACTTTGGCCACAGTCTTGAGTGTCAGAATTATTTAAAAAGCTTCTTGCTTTAATTCAGAACAATAAGAGGAAATAGTAGCTCTTGGAATGAGTCTATCACCCTGCCAAACATGCTGCAAGGAAGCAGGAGGCAAGGGCAGAGGAGAAATGGGAGGTTGCCAGATATATAGACTGTCCTTAATAACCATGTAAATAAGGGGTCTCATTCTCATTCTCTCTGCATTGCCCTTTGTGAAGCCGAATGCTTCTGTACTGTAAAGCGCCTCGGCAAGTTAAACAGAGATTTTTTTTCTTACATGCAAAGGTAGGTCAAGGGTGTATAGATGCGTAGTCTGGGCATCTGCGATAAGCATATCCATATATCCATATAGTTTTGTTTATAAATGTATTCAGTAGCTACTGTATGTACGAAAAGTTTAATCTTAATGTGCTTTCTGCGTCACAATGCCGTTTCTATAGTGTGTTGGTCATGTTCTTAATCCCATCGCCTGCTATACTACACACCAGCTTAGTAGTAGTGTTGACGGTAAAAACATTTTTAATAGATATATTAATTAGAATGCATGAATGACTGATACACGTATTCCTATTCGTACACGACGTCCCCTCAGTGCGCATTGTGGTCAGAGTGAATAGAGTATAGCTTTAAGTAGTGCTGGGGATTTTCTCCATTATATCTTGTAGCAAAATATTTAAATATTACTTCAGAGATATGGAATTTTTTGCAGGTTCGAAAAGTCAAATAAACAGCTTTATTTCAAATATAAACTGGCATTTCATTTTTAACAGGAATTCTCTGGTCATTCGCCCATGTTTGTGTTTTGTTAGCAGTGTGATAGGCGGACGAGTGTGATTTACTCGGACGAGTAAAATATATTTTCATTTTCTAGACAGTAAACTGTACAGTCAGTGTTTTGGATTAAACAAACAAGTTCCTGCTTAGTACACAGTTACATCATGGTTCACAATGGTGGAGAAATGTTGTTCAACATTATTGTTTAAGACAGCAGCGGTCTGTGAGCTGGGATGTACATAGGGACTTTGCCCGCAGAAAAGGGTGGATCAAATATCAAACAAATCATCTTGTATGTTGTTAAAACCACAGTTTAAAAACAGTTTAAATCAGTTTCCCCAGTTTCGGGAAAGGTTTATTCTCAAAGTTTTATTAGTGGTGTAGGGAAAGAAAATTGTGTTATTGTGCCATAACTAATCATAATGTAGTTGATTGCCTTAGTGTGTGCTACTGCAGTAATTGTTAAATAACTAATTATGTAGCTGTATGTTGTTTAGGGCTTTGCAATTTAGTATATTGTGCAATCTTTTGTTGTTTGATTCAATTAATTAATTCAGTGGGTCCATTTTTTTCCTACATTTACTGTTTTTGATTTACATTACTTCATTTAGGTTAAACCATGCAACTGTTATATGGCCTAAAATTTATGGATTCTTAAAATATACCATACATTTTTGCAGAAATTACAAATCACTTGAATCTTTTGCTAATACCCATGAGCAAAAGCTAATACTTGGTGCATCACTGCCATCTACAGGACTGGAGTGGGAGGATAAAAAAATTAGGATTTTGCATGAGACTTAAAATTTAAACAACCACACAAGTTATATGGAATTTCAGTGTTTATTAGATACATTTAAGTCATTTTTACCATTTCAAAACCTATACTAAATATGGCTGATTGAGGAAAATTAGACAGTAAACATTCTACAAAGTGCTATTGAACGGAATTGAATCGAAAATCACAATGGCTAAAAAAACTAATTGAATCGAATTGACAGACTATGCCTAACTCACAGATCTGTTGTTATTACATTATGTTTGCTATCTCTTTTCAGTCAGGTCAGCCTGGGCTAGATAATGAATTCATGCTCTGTTCACTTCTGGGACGATTTGTGTTGCACTAAAAGTTAAAAGATAAAAAAGCAAAAATAATGTTAGTAACATTTTTGCTCCCAACAAATGTTAGTGCATCTTTGTAATGTCCTTTAAAGGGTACAGTGTTATTAAACAGTTTAGATTTTTTTGTCTGTAAAGATTAGGCTTGATTATTGGAAACACTAGAGACTGGCCTTCAGGCTTGCTCATCGGCTGTTCTTGCTATAAAGCTGTAAATTATTCACACAGCCGTCAGTTCATGCACAGGTAAAGCAGCATAGAAGTTTCAAGTCACCTAACCTTCACCGAGTGCCTCTCTCCCCTGGCTATCTGTTTGTTCTTAAGCCTGAAGTTTGAGTGCTCGCCAAGGTGAATCCCAGCGGACCCACTATCTTCATCTGCAGCTTCATTTTCTCTCCCTGCCCAATGTCTTTATGCGTTCCTAGAGGACACACTCCAGTCCCTTTCTGTCTCCTGTGCACTCTCACTCACTCACTCACTCACTTACTTTTTTTTTTTTTTTTTTTTACTTTTTTTTTTATTCATAAGCAGGCTCAGCACGCAATGTGGAACTTCCCTCTCCCTAAGGGCTAAACATTGACTTCCTTAAGAAGCCCAAGCCCTTGATTCAAATGGTTATCAATAACCTTGAAATGCTTTTGCGTTGTCACCCAAATAGCTTGTTATGTATTTGAGCATGCACTCTTGCATGATAAGATAGTAAGAGAAGAATTATTATAGTTTTAAAATAAAAACAAAAATCAAAGCAGTCCTGGCTGAGAGATTGGACACACATTTTGTACACAAATCCGCTTCGTTTCATTTCATAACAATACAGCTTTTAATTTTTTTAAAATATATATATATATTTGTGCTTTGTTCTTTAATTTTTTTTGTGCTTCCGTCTTGACAAGACATGCCTATTCATATTTAACAGGGATTTTCAGAGAGCTTTTTGAATTGTAACAAGAACAGAATGTTTCCCCTCTGAGCTCTTTTTCGGTATTCGCCCTATAATTTTCTGAGGAATACGTTGTAAAGTGTTAGAACAATTAGTGTTATACGCCTTTTCTAGTGATATTTAGGAACACTAAGGTAGACCAGGAAAATAAGTTTTCTTTAGCAATGTTTGAATGATCTGCTTTTCTTTTGTCACCAGATGAACATGGACATTTGAAAATCTACCTGCCTAAGAAGCTGCTCGAATGTCTGCCCAAATGCTCCTCCCTGCCCAAGGAGAGACATCGGTGGAACACCAATGAGGTAAGGCAAGCTCCTATGTATGCTTCTATCCTTCATCGTTCAGGAAACATATTCCAGGGCAAAAGCTGAACATCACCTCAAAGTGCCTGGATTAGCAGACATGACCCAGCCGAGTAAAGTTGTACAGGGCACGGGGTTCATACTGTAAGCTTATAACTGTGTTCTTTACAATGACTTGTTACTTTGAGCCAAGCAGAAAATAAAAAGAACTCACTACTGCATGAAATACTGCTATTATTATCACTTAAATTAATAACAGTACTAGTGCTATTAATAATAATACTAATACAACTAATATTTCTACTCCTAATGCAACTACTAAAATAATTAGTATTGGTACCACTACTACTACACCTACTCTTATTATTATTTATACACAACCACTATTATTCATCCCCACTTCGTTTTACTACTACTAATAATATTAATTTTACTACTTTTAATACTCATCCTGCTTCTGAGATCAGTACTACTAATACTTAAAGTACTACTAATACTTAAAGCTATCTAAAAATAATAATAATAATAATAATAATAATAATAATAATAATACTCTGTTATTACTGGCACCCCTACTGCTAATAATGTACTACAAATTACAAATACTACTACTACTAGTAGTATAACTCATTGTGCTACTTAAAGCATTATTATTACCAATACTTAGGTTAATAGTAGTTGTGCCACTACTACTTCCTCTTTTCACTATCACAACTACCATCACCACTAACACTATTAATACTATTACTATACTATTTCCTTTTAGTATTACTAAGACAGGGCTCCAGGTGGTGACCAAATGTTCACTAATACGTCTAATGTTTCTATGTATTTTTATCTAGTATTAAAAAGGCATGTGTCCTATGATAGACTCCCTCATTCCATTCGCAGGTTTTGAAACCTGCGCTTTGCTGTGCTAACTAACATAGCGTAGCTGGCTAGCTTGCCAAAGGGAACTAAAATTAGTCAAGAAACAGTGACAACAGACAAGAAAACTAAATGGCCATGGCTAAATGTCTGTTTCTCACTGTCTGATAATGCCAGCAAAACACTAAATCTAAAACTAGTAGTAAGAGTTCTACTAGTGATGCAGTGGATCACAAAACTCAAATTGTATTACAAATTACTTATGGAACTCCCAGAACACTTAAACACTTATACTAAGGAACTTTTGGTCATGGTCTTAAATGTAAACAAGTCCAATGTTTAAATGAAACCTTATAATAAAATATTTAATGTTGCTGTATTAAAGTGCAATATGAATGAATTTTATTTTTATTTTTTTAGATTTTTCTATTTTTCCTTAAAAAATATTTACAGTTGTTTAAAAGAAGAAGGTGGAAAGTATGTGCATATATAAAAATTATGCAAAACAATCCACTAAACTTAAGTAAAGACATCATTTTGTTATAGTCTAGAACAACCATCTAAAAGCCCAACTGATATTCTACAATGATTATATTGAAAAGAATTTTGAGGAATTATTTCTAACAGGTTTTTATATGAATATAAAAAAGCAAACATCTAAAAATTAAATAAATTCCATGATTTATTTTGTCTAAAAAAATTGTTTCTGATTAAAGCAGTGTGTATATAGTTTTGAAAGGAGATTTAGATGTAGGACAGGCTATTTTTCATTCTCAAGCTAATAAATATTTACCAAAAGATGAACTTCCTGTCCCTCCAAACACATAACTAATCGACTGCTATTTTCCTTCGCTGTCTGTCTGTTTCTGTATGCTGATTTGAGCTGTAAATCTCTCTGGTTTTCAGGCAGCATTAGAGCATGTGTACAGAAAGTATCTTCATTTTTTGAAGCCTTTACACTTGTGGCCCTGAAGGCATTCTGACATTCTGAGACAAACAAACAAGCTCAGCAGAGATTAGGCGAGACCTATTTGGCCTAATTCCAGTGCACACAGAAGTTTGAGATGCTTGCTTTTCATTATGTGGGTCTGAAAACGTGGTGTTACAGAAACACCACCTGGATGTTAACCTTTATTTGTCAATTGTTAATGACGATTGTTTTTAATTTCTTGCTTGTACAAATACCCCGGAAGATACATATGTACGTACCACATGGTAAAAACTGACCTAAAAACAGACCTGGTCCGAAAAACTTGTTTTTGTTGTGTGAACTGGCTTCCTGTTAGTCCTGTTAGTTTTGAGCTGCTTTCACACTAAGGTCTCCGACATGGATCCAAGTAAACTTGAGTAGTGTAAACACTCTTTAATGCATGAAAAGATGATCTCAAGCATGGTACAGTACTCAGACAGACCACCATGTAACCGTACCAAACACTAAAGTGGACCGCTATTTAGAGCATGACCTACCTCATCAAGGCCACCTGTCTCCTCTGAAATCGGTCAATGCATTTAGCACACAGCAGTCGCTTCCTCTGAACTACACAGCCATAGCTGATCAAGTTGAAATGCACACAAAATAGTCATTCTTGACATTTGACTATTAGACTTGATACAATGTAGGTGCACACATGTAGGTGTATCAGAGTATGTGGATATGCAAGTGTGCATGAAATGGACCAACATTATTAATGTAAAAGCTGGCCAACGGACAAATAAGAAGAGGAGATACTTGGGCACAGTATGTAGCAACTGTGCCACTTTGAGTCACTGTTGGTCCTGGGGGGTGGAGCTTTGTAATCATGGTCAGGAATTTCGTGCTCGTCACAGTCTTTAGCCACTGGAGAACTATTCTTCAAACAGTGCACTAATCTTGCATTTATAAGTAATAAATGAAGTTACTAATGAATTCTATTAATATTTGGTTCCTACTGCATAGTTAACTTTAATGTCAAACCAGTTACTGCAGTGCTTTTAAAACAATGTGCTCAAACTAATATAAGCTGTTTTTAACCTTTTTTTTTTTTTTTTGGTGTTTGGCCCCTCAATAATCCTTTCTATTAAACTTCTTGAAAACAAATGACACAGCGCACCCGCAACCTACAGACATGCTTTATTCAATTTCCTCTGCACTTCAGTGTCACAACTTAAGAAAGACTAAAAACACTCTTTGTATTTTGCACAGGAAATTTTTTTTGTAGCTTATAGTTGAAAGCGCTTATTGATCTCTGAATGCAGGAGTGCTCTCTTTGTGCATCAGGAGACTTTGTGGATTGTGTCGCTTTTAGTTTAGTGAAGGTGATTCCTTATGCATGTTTTCTTTACTTCATAAATAGAGAACGGGTGAGAAAAGATGGAAAAAAAGGAGGTTTGTCAGAGAACTGCTTAGGACTATAAATTTAACACTATTAGTCAGATAGGACCCTGCTTCAGCATTTTCTAATGTTTTTCATTTACTCTGAATCCATTGCTTCTCTTTTGGCGCATATGTCATTGTCGCTTAACTGATGATACACAGCATGCCTATACATAGCGATGACAAGCAATAGCTAAAGAAGATTCAAGGTGAGCGTCAGTGTGATAATTTCCTTGCTTGCATTGAAGCTGGGCACTCTTGTTGGGCTCAAACCAGCTGGTTTCAGCGTCCGATACGCTCCAGTGAGATGACCCCTATTCTCAGCCTTCACTTCTGCTGTGATTACTATCTCCTCTCCATTCTTCATTTCTTCGCCCAGGACTGCCATATAGAGAAGGCAAATAGCCTTTTCCTCCCCTGCAAGATCAGGCAGAAGAGGCAGAAGGTGGTCTCGGCAGTGATGAAAGTATATAAAGAGTGCTTTAGATTGTACAGTAAGAGTTAATAAATCAGATTGACTAAATGGTCCAGGTCAGTGCAGGTCTGCATTTAAAGCCCATGCTACACATTATCAATTGTTCCTGTAAACCAGATATTTAACAGTTATCAAGAGAGGGAACCAACCAAGTTAACTATTAATAGTGAATGTATTTAAATAGACAAAAATGCTTAAATCAGCAGAAGAAGGCATAAAGAAGATGTAAGTCTGGTGCTTCTGTGTGTTCAGTTGCTATGTCCAGTGAACTGGAGACTCTCCTTAAGGCTGTATGAAGAGTTCTTAATGAGCAGAGCTGCCTAAACAGTGCTGGTTCCCGTCTCTCTCCTAGCTACCAGTTTCCCCTCAATGCCATGATCCCGACAACCAAGGGCTCGGTATAATGAGGCTCCTGCTTCAGGCCCTGTCCACACATAAACAAGCTCAGTTCACTTTAAGCCTGATCTTTCCTTGCATGCATCTGGTAAAGCAAATGTCCAAGCTGTGAGAAAAGTCCAGAAAAAGAATTGTTTAACATAATATCTGACAAGATGTTGCCATCCCTTTAAGTCTGATTTTGAAAAGTGTCTCCATATACTAGCTCTCTCTGCAACACGGTGCCTTTGGAAAATGGCTCTTATTGAGGGTAATGATACGAATGTCTATTAAGACCGAAAAAATATATATATTCTTTCCAGAATGACAATGCTAAAAATGAAATCCACAAGGGGGAAAAACAACATAACGATAACGGACGATGTGTAGAATGGGAAACAGTGAAAAGTCAATTCCTGTCATTATCTCTTCTTTCTTTATTCCATCTTTTACCATTGCTAGCCTCATGTCCCCTGCTGTTAATTTTAAATACCAACAGAAGTGTATTTTTGGTACCACACATCCTATTGCTTGCTAGGAAACATTATCGCAGCAGGTGGAATGCACAGTATGCAATAAAGCAGGGGTCGCCAACTGGCGAACGGTATTTGAACGCATGAAAAAACCCTTGGCATCTTACAAAAAGAGGTTTGCATTCAGCTGTTATACACTGAATATCATCGCTCTTTAAAATAAAATACCCAACAGTGTTCCAAACACGGACACACTTTAATGCTTAGTACCACTATATTCAGTGTACCGCTCAACTGAGTTGTTCTTTTAAAGGAAGTCACTATTTAAAGATAATTTTAAATTGTTAGCAATATAGCAGTGGTGTTCTAACTTTAAGTTCATGAAGGAGTATAGGATGAAGAACATGACGTTCCTTTTCTTTACAACCAGAATAAATCCCAGGTCTACACTCAGCATTGTGAATTCCGAGCCATGCCTTTCTAAAGGATTTTACTTAAAATCAATTTTGTGGGATTCTCATGCCTAAATATGCCGCTAATACAGTGTGGTTATTACTTATTGACAAAATGTCCTTCATCTCAGTTGTTATTTTTTTCCATTCCTGCCTATTGCAATCTCTGCAAAACCTGTGTGCGTTAGTGAGAGAGAGATAAAGAGGGAGAGACAGAGGAACGGTAATATAAAAAGAGAGCTGTGATACAGGTACAGGAACATTTTTTTGAGGTGTTTGCCCTTTCTACGTTCCCTTAAATTCATTTTTCTTTGCTGAAGGTCATATTGTTGTTTTACCTGTTGCTGGTTTCAATTGCTGAATATCCATTTCACACCTTCAGAAAGCGATTCTCAGGGACAGAGGGCCATCAGGAGCATGTCAGAAGAGAGAGGAAAATCATAATCCGCTCATCCGTGGACACAGAATGCCCCAATTCATGTGGGGGATGTCTGCTTGTACACGAGGATGCATACTGTAAAGTGCTTACATGATATAATTGTCTTATGGAATGTATATTTATTTAAATTATCTTGCATAAGAGGGACATCCAAAACAAAAGAAAAGAAAAAATAAACAGCAAAAAAGTTTTTTTTTTTTCTTTTTAAGAATGCCTTGTATGCTAGGTGATATTTGGAACTTTATGTCTCTGGGAATTTTGCTTCATGGTAAACATGACAGTAAAATGCAATATATTTGAATCTGAATGTATTTACAGAAATCACACACTTATAATCTATAAATATTCAGATGAAATGAAAACAGACCTGTTCGGCAGATCTATAAAGCTTAATAATAATAAAAAAAATTCATAAGCATTGTACATATTTTAAGTAGAAATAAACTGATTTTTAATGTAGAAATGACTATGTACTTTTACAAAATCTTTTGTTGTAGTGGGGAAAATGTAAAAACAAATTCAACATGACAAAAAAGCACTTTCCTCAATTTTACAGTGATAAAATTTGAACATAGTGTTTCTAATAGTTTTTATTATGCAAAGTTTGTGTACTCTAGTACAGTGTGGTCATGAAATGAATATTGTGTTTTGTATAGTACATCATTATTTAAGGTTAATATGTACAAATGGTTAAATGTGCTTTGAGTTTGCATCACGTTATAAAAGGTAATTAATTAACTTTAACATGCGGCAGTGGTTAATTTATTTTCTTGGACTGTTTCATTCTGTTCATGGTCAATCTGGTTTCACAGCCACAAAATTTATTAGGAAATACATCGGGTGGGTTTGCACAAAAATAAGTGCAGGAGCAGGCTGGGTTGATCAAGAGTGTTTTACAGATTGGATAAAATTGATCAGAATTTTGTTCAGCACTAGTGTGCAAAAGAATGTGTGTGGGGGTGGCTGTGTATGAAACAGCATCCATGAAAAATTCAGAGAAATTCATAAAATGAGTGAAACTCTACAGATAATAAACTGCGAGCTTTCTTTTTTAAAAGTTAGTCCCTGTCATTTGTTTTTCCACTCCCCCCCCCTTGAGGTGATGATTGAGGAGTTTGTATAATTTTTTCCCCAAATAATTTTCTTCCTTTCTGATTCACTCTCTTCATTTGCTTTTTCCTCATATTCACCGCAGTCAAAAATAATCAAGACATCAGCACTTCTGCACCAGAATTACCCCTGTGGTCATCGCTAGTAAAAGTGGCTGCCCAGCCTTAATACGGCCTGTCACTGGTCCTGTCCTTTGGGTCCTTTTCTTTTCCATTCTGTCTGCACTGCTCTTCACATAATCAAAGGAAGCAGATGCTGCTAGCTGACAGGTCTCATAGGGGCATGCTGGGAAATTTAGCTGGTGTTTGTCTAAGCAGACCTCTGGCTTTCTTTCACACAAGCTTGTGTTGTCTATGACTATGACTAGTGAAGTGATCTAAGTTGAATTTCGAATTATCCAGACATCTCATGCAGCAGACACAGTGACCTTAAGCAGGTTGTATAAACACATGCTAAGTGTGACCTTTAAGGAAATTCCACTGGGTTATAAGGAATTAAAAAAATATTACAAGATATGTATTTAAACAGCAGTCAAAAACGATACTTAATGAATGGCCTGCTGCATACTGTAGGTCTAAGCCTGACACTTGATCCGGCTTTCAATTTCACATGCTCTCAATTGGACCAAACATTGTCTCTGTGGCTAAGGAATTAAAGCTGCCTTTTAGGGATTTGGGTGATGCTGATTAGATTGATTTTATTCATCACGGCAGCATTGGAGCCATTTTTCAAAATTTACTTAAATAATTTCTCTCATGAAAATAGTTTAAGCAGACCTATTTAAGCAGACTTCAGAAGTAAGTGCTTACTCATGTTCAAAAAGCTCTTTGTGTTAGTCAAAGTTGCTCTATTGAGGACTTTGGCGAAGCAAATGTCTGTTGAAATGGTGCATGGTGTCTGTTAGAGAAAAGCATGAGGTCAGGCCACTTTGTTATTGTAAAAAGGAAAGCTGATTTATGATGGCACCTGAATCATGATTAGCAATGTGAGAAAATGCTGCTGTCAGCTTTTGGTTTTTGGTGTTTCACCGAACACAGAGGGATTTTTTTTTAAGCAAACACCAGCATGTTAAATGAGAAGTCATGCTTCCAGATTTGGCGTTTAGACATTCGTGCTTAAACTTTATTAGCGTCTTGTTATGCAGAGCGCTGCAGATTCCATGGTAACAGATGAAATCAAAACATTTCACACTTCCTCATATAATGCGGTTAATTACACCTGTAATATAACACCAAACTGTACAACAAGCTTTATGCCATGCTTATACAGTATTATTAAATGTGTTCCATCTTTAGTCTTTGTTTTACCTCGTGAGATAACCCGTTTTTTCAGATCAGTGATAGATACAGTATAAAGATCTGAGCTGCACTGCACCATATATTCCTTCTAATTTCCATTATAAGTCTCCTTCGTTTTTCACTAAATCCTGTTTTTCTTTTTTTTTTCCCTCTCTCTTTTTCCTAATGCCTTGTGGTAACTCGGGTATAAAATTATTCAGGGACAGAGGGATAGATTTCTCCCTGCTGAATTGAATCACTAGGTGAGACTTTTCTGGCAGCACAATGAAATAGACTGTTTTGCACGATAAAAACAGTGAGCTTGCGTTAGTGTATATAATAAGTCTGTAGTTAGTGATTGGGTAAATGTTAAGAAAACAAATTGCTGCATGGGCTTTCCAGCAAAATTTTGTAGATTATTTGTGTTGCTGTTGCATGGTTATGAGTAAACGCCTTTGATTAATAGGTTAAAGCACACAGTATAGTCATCCTTACAGCCAGCACTGTAGTATGTCTTAAAAATACAGTCCATAGTAAAGCTTGTTGTGATTGACAGTGTTTGAATCCAATTAATTATTATCCTCGCCTTAATCATTCTGCCCACTGGCATTTTTCGAGAGTACACAAACGCGAGATGCCCTTTGGACAAAAATAACAACACCACAGAGACTCTGGCAGTGTTGAAAAGAAGCCTTTTCCCTGTGTGGTTGTTGACAGATGGCTTTAGATTGGCATGTTGTCAAGCATTTGAAATGTATGTGGTGTTCAGAGTCAGGGATGTTAATAGTTTTTTTTTTTACACATTTCAGTTTTTCATTTTTGAGTTTAATGGCTGTGCTGCTTACATTTCACACAAATACTTATTTTGGGTTAAAATGCACCAACCCTCTCGGATTTATTTACATTGTAGACAATGTACAGTATACGTAGTGTAGTAATAATAGGTACACCTCTACCATTAAGCTCAGTTAAAGTTTGAATGATATATAAATGTTTTCATCCTTTAAAATTGTATTTAATTGACGAATTTAGGATTCATTTACACTTTCATAGCATATTATTCACATACTTTTTTTTAGCACCTGTGTAACTGAAAAGTCACATATTTTGATCATGTGCTATAGTTTTCCATAGCCGCTGGAGAAAAGGAAGCTGTCAAATCTCATTATGTTGAATCATGCCTGTCAACAAGCTGCTCGATGAGTGCTACATCTCCTGTGATGAAGACTGTGTACTATCCATATGCCTCGTGACATGCGGTATTGATTGACTGTGTTGGGTAGCCACTGAGAAAGTGCGCTCTTAATGCTTTGAGTGCATGAAAGGGAGAGTGGGGTCGTTTATAGGGGTTGCTGTAAACTACTATGGAGACTTTATGTGAAATAAAAGGATTGGAAGGAAGAAAAAAAAAACAGACACAGAGAGCACTTTCATCTTGAACGGTGCATTGACTGCTCCTTTCCTCCCCCTTTTTTTTTTTTTTTCTTTTCACACCCACTTTTATTAGTTGATGGCCATGATTTCTTTAGGCTCTCAATGGGAGGGGTAGGCGTGAGGCCATAGGGGAAATGAGAGATGTGGCCAAGGAGACTAGAGGCAAAAGAGATTCTCTTTTGTCTTCTTGGACTGGTGCCCTTCTTCAGTCCAAGCTGTGATGGACAGCTACACCCTGGCTAGTCAGACATTTCTTCTTGGCACTGGCTCTATAGGCTTTTAATCTGATAACTCCAGATTTAATTCTTATACACTAAGGCTGGCCTTGGGCACTGGAACCACAGTGTCCCTGACCGGATGGAAAAAATTTCAGTCTGACTCTTTGAACTATGGAATATATGTATTTTAAAAAATTGTATAATATCTGACTATAGTTATTGCCACTTTTTATGAGTCATGATCTCCTGCAGCTGACAGGTCAAGGGGAAATGATCTGTACGAGGAAACCTTTCTTACACGACAACAGGTGCTGTGTCCAGCACCTGAAGCAGCTGCCTTATCCCTGCTTAGCATTTATGAGATCTGAAAACCGTGTACCAGACTAGGCTTTGGCAGTGTGACAAGCTTCTCCAGACTGGGGGCTAACTGGCCTGTCACTCTGTGCTGGTTCAACCCAACAAAGACCTGTCAGAGAAGGAGAGGTCTGCTGCTTTTGCTTAACGAGGCATCAGGTTTTAGTTTTCTCCTTTTCCTGCACCCTCACCTGTTCCACTAAGTGAGAAATATGTCCAATGAGCAGGAGACTTAGACCATACAAATGCATGCCAGGTCTGCCACCAGGTTATGGTCTAAGAGTCAGATTTAGATCTTTGTCAAACTGAAAAATAGAAAACCACACATTTCATGATAATGACTCAGGTAAGGCAGATCTTATCAAGAAATAGCTTGATTCAATACTTCATGGTTCATGCAGAGAGAAGTGAAGTAGACAAGAAGAGGCGTTGTCATGGTTGCTTAAGGGCGAATGACAAGTATAACAGACTTAAAGAAATATGGAAACTGGAAGCCTGGAGCACTTTGGCGTTCAAAGTACTTGTGTTGGTGTGTAGGCTCCTGTTTGTGCACTTTCAAGCCCTTAGCCTGAAGCTGTGCATGCATCGACGCACAAGCAATGGTAGTGTAAAGACTTGAGAACTTTTTGTTCAATAATATAGGACATGATATATGGAGATGATATATGTGGAAAATGATCATTCCTGTGTATTTGGGAATTGACAAACGCAGAGCACTAGAGCATATAGAAACAGTGACAAAAACTGCAGTTTTATGTGTATTTCCCTTGCACCAGAGCAGATCCACAAGTCTTAAATAGTGCATCACAATCAGGTAGAGCTAGCTAGGAAATATGCCAGGGAAAGTGCCTTTAAATGTGATGAATTTAAGCCAGTCAGCATCTTAAGAAACTAATTAAGTGGCTTCACCTTTATCCATGTGTATAAATAGATCCATGTATATACACTGATCAACCATAACATTAGGACTACTTGTCCAATACTGAGTAGGTCCCATACATCCCCAGAACAGCAGGTCTTGTGGGTTGTTCCCGGTCTGCAGTGGTCAGGACATACCAAAAGTGTTCCCAGGAAGGAAACCCAGTGATCCAGCAACAGGTGTCATGGGCGGCCAAGGCTTACTTAATATGCGTGATACATAATGGTCCAATAATAATGTTATGACAGATTAATGTACATTACAAGCTTATATTCCAGGATAATGATAGCTTTAGAGGGATTTAGATAAGATAAATCTTATACGGTATTACTTATATTTACCTACTTTATGTTGCCATGTATACGCTGCATTAATGTATTTATGACTATTTATTACTTCAGAGGTGATGCATACAGGGGTATGTCAGTAGTGTAGCAGTGTCAGCACTATAATGCTTTCCTCTTTCATATTCCCTCTATAGTGTCCCTAAGTAGAACGTCAAGACTTCATTAAAAAAACTTTATCTTTTATGCCATTGCACACTCACACACATACAAATACACATACCTGTAAGGACCCTTTCTAAAAAAATACATTTAAGAGGAAATTCATAGTGCCTCTTTAACTGATGGGTTTGTCTTAAAGTCATGTTTATATAATTACAGCCTGTTCTAGTTACCTCAGCAAATCCACATAATGAAAAGATGAATATTATACACTAAGGGTCTTTGGGATAACCAGTGCTTTTCCTTTGGTGTGTTTGTGTGTTGGATACAACACTGCTTGGCCTCTACTAGAAAACAAAAACATTCTGTATATATTTAGTCTGAATCAGCTACCTGCTCTGAGCCTGAAGTAAAATTCTGCTGTTCCATGAGTAGTACTTGAGGTGTTTCTACAGCACTCTGCCTGGAGATGTGTATGTTAAAAAGAACCTTTGATCCATGGCAGCTAAATATATGAAATCCAAGACCTGTCGGGGACCTCAGGGTCTGGGATTTAAGAGTCAAATCCTGATGTTGATATTCGATGGGTATCCATTCATTGTCGAAAGGCAGAGAAAAAGCGGTGTCCTTCTCAATCTGTTATGCTGTGGGTGGTGTAAGAATCCGCCAGGCCCCCTGAAGCCATCCGAAAAAAATGTAACTCTGTCTCAGCTTGAGGTTCCTCTGTTCTGCATGAAGCAGGTTGGGGAGAGCTTCTTTCTGCACAGCATGAAAGGAGAAAGAAGATGCCCTGTTTTCCTATAGAAAGAGCACCCGTTGTGACACCCACTGTTAATTACCACAAATTGACTTACTTATCAAGTTGCTGCACTGTGCGAGTCATTACTATACCATCTCTCATCAGTAAGAACACTAGGAAATTTTCTAAAGAAAAAAAAAACTGAAACCACAGGCATGATTGCTAGGCCAAGACCCTGATGGCGAAGTCGGATGTTTCAGCAAAGAATGTCGAACAGGTGGAAGGTATTTTGCAGGATTTTTTGGATGAATTTTTGACAGAAGCCTCCCTCAAGCTCAACACTGGCACACACACACACACACACACACATATATATAGCACATATCATGGCACAGCATCAAGCAGCAAATGAAACAAACATGACACTGTTGGCAAAAATTTTGTAGTGGGTTGTAGTGTAGTTTGTTGTTTGAGCGGAATTTAAAGTGATTCGAGTAACAACCATCGACAATTATGCACTTAATAATGAGCAGCTAAGATAGTTTTTCCAATTGTAGTCAGTTTAAATAAGACATGCTGCTGAACAACAAAACAGGTCACCCAGGGAGGCTCTGGGGTGATTCCCACTTCCAACCACCAAGTGTTCTTTCAGAACAAAGGCAGCTTCACACAGTGAGCCACTCTGAGAGGTGCTGTGATAAACCATTAATCCGTCTGTTTGTGGATTTGCTCCTCATTCATCATTCTACACCCACAAATCCTCGTAATCACGTTAGGTGAAACAAAATGGCTACGCTCCCAGATGGAAAGAAACGCAAACACACAGCGGTTATAGGAGTAAAACATAAGCATTGTAGTCTTAAATGTTCCCAATTTCACATAATCCCTAGCAAAACCGGTAAACAAGCAAACAGTCCTCATATGTTTGCTTTCGTAAAACAGCAAACAGCATGTCTAGCTCTTAGACATTACCCACAGGTCCCGCACAGTTTTTATCTAGATAGAGGCAGCTATATCTAGGTCTGCAAAAAATGTATGGTTTGTTTCTTCCTTTAGGGCTCATCCAAATCCCAGGACTTGGATCCACAGGTCTTCTTAATGTAACGCCTCCCATTCACACCATTTGTCATCATGGCTCAAGTGTTAAATAATTCACTTTTATTCCAATTCAACAACTGCACTTTCTTTTTAATCATTTTAAAGCGACGTCTATCGAGTCACCCCCTCTCTCCATTTCTGTTCAGCTTATGGCTACAGCCGATCAATATCACTTGTCCAAGTGGCCAGTGAGGAAGCCAAATTCTTCTTCCTAATTACAGAGCTCTCTGTGCTTACCAGCGCTGCTTATTTTTAATCCTTGCTATGTCATCTTTAGCCTCAATAACCCTGTCTGTAGCACTTATAATGCACTTATGAATGGAATAAGCTTTTTTCCCCAAGAGATAAGCATAAATGTGAATTTTGTCTGCTGCGTCTAAGTATGATTTACAGGTGCTCCGGTTGCATTAAGTGCTAATAACTAGGTTAAGATAATAAGAATCCTTCACCCAACGACTAAAACACTGCATGTGCATAACGACAAACAAAGCTTAGGCAAGTACCCAAACATCTCATCAGCAGATGTTAGGCATTGTGATGCTAATCTCTACTTTTCAGGGAAAAGAAAAAACGTGACATCTGTCATCTTTCATCCGCCGATTCTGTTGGATTGTATACTCTTTCAAAGCTAGCGCTAAGTCTAGAATACACCTTCTGTGGGTTGAATTTGCGCATGCACCATGCCGAAATCTCACACAGAGGATTAACATAAGGGGAATTAATGCTGAATCGACAGATGGAGAAGTGCAGGATGCAGCGGCATTCGGGATGAACCTTGATCCGAATTCTCCCTGGACAAAGCAGATATCCAGCAGATGAAAGCCAAACAGGTCTCGGATATGATACTCAAAGCTGTCCAGTCCCAGAACACAGAAGCAACACCTGGAATTCCAATGGAGAAAGTCTGATATTATGATTCATGAAAGGAAAGGCTCGAGATACACCTATGTAAACACATGCCCTGAGGTGTTTATCTGCTGTTCAATTACCTGAGAACAAAAGAAAGCACATGCTTCTCTGTGGTGTTGTGTTTTTCACAGAACATAAAAAAAATAATTAGGATGCATCAGATATCTTTGCCTTCTACTGTAGGTTGGTCTTGTATTAAACCTTTAAATGCCAGAACTGGCTCTAGGGCAGCCTATTTCAAAGCCAACAAACCTTTGGCTCTTTCCCATGTAGACAGTGTGATTATATTCTCAACAGGTCACTACAAAATAATCAAGTTTCTTATTGAAGTCACATATGCACAGGGATGGTCATACTGACTGATTTGCCAACTCTAGATAGATTGCATTCTGGACAATTGATCGCTTACTTCAGTAGCATCTTTAACCTGTCAATCTTCACAATGAATCTATGATGGCGACTACTTTTAGCAGGAAATCACAATACAGTTGCAGTAAGGAAGCCTGACAAATGGATACCACATTTATATAGCATAAAATTACCAAAATTCTGATACAGCAAGGTTGTAAAGAAGACACTGCCTGTCAAATATGTGTGCTGATGAATGATTTCAGATAGCTGCAATAAAAAAGGAATTTTTTTCTCTGACACTTGGCCCAGGTGAGAAATTTTTAATATATATTCTGCTCCTCATGCCTGTGTTAGAATTCTTCCACACACCCTTTACACTCAATGACCAGTCTATGTACCTCAGTATGCCTCGTGTGCCAGTCCACGCATTTCAAAGTGCTGTCCAGAGCTGAACCCATTCTACAGCCTATTAAAGCATGCATGAAACAGACAGAGGCAAGCGCCTCCAGCCAATCTGCTGCTTATGTGCACTAATTTGAAGTGTTCTAGCACTTACTGAACCATCAGCACACGAGCAGTCTGGCAGTCTGGTCTCTGAGCTCCAGCAGAAATGCACTCAGTTTGGAATAAAAAGACACTTCTGTCATGTCATGAGAAATACATTCCAAATACAGCTGTAAAGATTGGTGTAAACTTGAATTCAGATTTGAGGGAACGAGCTAAACGTTCTGCTCTGTTAACAAGGTGATATTTTAAAATAAAAAAACCAGGAGAGATAAAAAGTCAGGGATTAAATATAAACATAAGGAAAAAAAAAACCCTGCTAATTTTTTTAATGGTTTCTCTCTATTGCCCAGGGTTTAAAAAAGCTAATCAAATTTTCCCCTGTTGTGACCTCCTATATCAAGACACCCTTCCCCTGCTCAATTCTCAACTCCACCCAGTTCTGCCTAGCTTTACTGTTCCCTGTGCACTATTTTTAAGAGCAACAGTAAATAAGGGTAGGCAAGTAACCAGTGTCTCACTGCTTACAGCTAACTTGGCTTTTTTTTTTTTTTTTTTAGCTGTTTGTGTTATAACATTTATATTACTAAATATTGAGGATGTCACCATGAATTAATGCCTTTACATATAGTATATTTTGCTAATCATTTTGTTCATCAGAAATATGGGAGGAAAATTTTTAATAAAGTCCCAAATTTGCTTCTTTCTGTTCCCTGTGGTATTCAGGGGCAGTTCATTTAAAGCTACAGACACTGAAACAGTGTTTTTGGAAAAGGAGTGACAGATCATCAAGCAGCCAGAATACAGGATCTGAGTTTTAGTTCAGCTGGAACATTAACAGACATTTTGGAGACCTCTAAGACATATTTTATAAAACGAGTATAATATGTGACCTTTAAATCTTATTGCCCTCCTGATAATGGGGTAGAAGAATGAATGATCTATAGAAGTTTCTTGACAAAGGTCAGGGAGTGAGACAAGTCATCTTAATCAAGTTTACAATACATGCTAGAGATTATAGCTTTTTAAACAAAAACACTACTGTATATAAGCATTTTTGTCAGCCATTATTTTGTTTTACATATATATATATACAAAAATCTTAATATGTTAAGTAGATATAAATCTTCGCAAAGACCTGCTTATCAAACTTTCTTTTTAACAATAACTCTATTTTTATCAGCAGGCAGTTTGTGTGCTCAAGCCTCAGAGGTTTTGTCTCTGGAGCCTAAAGCGTTGCCTCATACAGAAAAGGCCTTGATGTGAAAACAAATAGCAGCCCGACTCACCCTTGGCCAGAGGTGCCTTGGCGCAGACAGAGCCACAATCCAGACTGTTTTGAGTCAATCCCACTGTTAGACATCAAGCCATGAAGCAGAAAACAAATTTTTACCTCTCGTGGGAATAGCACAGATACACAGCAGGAAATATTGGATATCCAACAACAACATGGAAATGGAAATATTAATAACCATTTACACTGACCGCGGATAAAAATCTGCATTCAGAAAGCAAGATGAATGGACAGTAATATACAAATATACCAAGGGCAACAGTGTGACGGTGAAGGATTATTGAGAGATGCCATAACTTCTCAACAAAGCGAATGCATGTAAAAGTATAAGTGTGTATGATAAGATTACTTAGTGATTGACCTCTGTATGATGTTATGATGCATATCATATTCCATTGTTCAGTGTAAGTGCTCTCTGTAAACTTCAGACATAAATTACATAACAGCAGCAGTTATATATTCCAAAAAAAGATTGTCAAAGTACATTGAAAAGCACTCAGGTTATGATCTGTTGACTCGTGTGATATTATGCGCAATTGTAATTCACTAAATAAGCAAGGCAGTTTTGCATGCGAGCTCGTAAACAACACATAAAAGCCTAAACAAGCCTATCAGAAATTCCAGCCTACTGGTTAGATAAATTAAGCAAAGCACACACCGACTCCACAAAAGAACTATCGCCAACAGCTTTGAAGTGGACAGCTCTGTAATTTACAGTAATGACAAATCACAAGCATGCTTTGCCTTCCACCAAAGAGAAGCGCACCTCATAAAACAAAGGCACTTCTGCTGAGGGTTTGTCTCCCTTTGAGGGATGGCGCAGAAGTGCATTAGTATGGCTCGTAGTGAAGAATCTGCAAGTAATAACTTAGAAAATAGAGTAATTAGCACAAGCAGCTGTAACACAATGACCCCTATTCATCAAAGCCACTTACTCCTTGATGCAGTTTGAAGTGATCTTCTTTTTCCCTCCAGACAGTTCCTTTGCAGGTATTTGTGTTTTTGTTTTTTGAGACTTTTAATTGCTGGTTGAGTGGTAATTATCTGATTACGTCATCTTGCATGTTACAAACTGTTACGCACAGGACGTTTCAGATTGGCTGGAAGTGACGCACCTGAAGTGACACACCTGAGGTTATGCATGTGATAGTAAAGAAATTGAGGGAAAGTGATAGGCCAGATTTGTGGAACAGGTGGAGGATATCATCCAAAGATGACATTATAAATCTGTTTAGAGATCCAGCGCAATCAATTGATAAATGAATCTTATTATAGATGTCAAAAAGTTTTCAGAACTTACAATGCAGTAAGCCAGTTAGGGGATAATTATTTTGGCCTTATTAATATCAACGCTTACTAAACTCATTTTAATTACCTAAATAAACCTTTAATGAACTCAAATAAATATAAGATATATTCTGCAGTTCAGGAGATGATTTTTTTCTTTGAATGGAATGGCCTTCCTAGTAAGGTTTGAGAAAGGTCAACAATCACATTTCTGGGAACTCCTATAAAAGGCTAGAATCAAATCTAAGGAATTTCTGGATACGGGTTGGTGATATCATAAAAAATAATTTTATTGTTTTTTAAATATATACTAGTGTTTCTATGATACTATACATCACAAACGTTTTGGAGATGCTTTAATTTAATAAACAGTACCAGTCAAAAATTTAAATTATTAATAAATTGGATTTATTTTCTACATTCTAGAACAATACTGGAGATCTCACAACTATGAAATAACACATATGGAATCACATCATTAATTTCTGTGTATAAGAATTTGCAAGTACAGTGACAGTCAGCTGTTAGTTTAAGACATAAAGGTCAGCGTTTCTGGAAGAACAGTATTGTTAAGTGCATTTGCAGAACTCATCAAGCACCATGATCAAACTGGCTCTCATGAAGACCATCCCAGGAAAGCAAGACCAAAATTTACCTCTGCTGCAGGGGAGAAGTTCATTTAGAGTTACCAGCCTCAGAAATTACCAATTAACAGCACATCAGATTAGAGGCATTATGAATGCTTTACAGAGCGTAAGTAGTAGAAACATTTAAATATCAACTGTTCAAAGGAGATTATTTTATATTTTGGATGCCTTCAGCATTGTTTTACACTGAAGAAAGAAATAAAAATCAGGAAACACCATGGAATTAAAAGGGGTGTCCAAACTTTTGACAGGTAGTCTATATAAAAATAAGTACTCACTCACTTACTCATTTTCTATACTGCTTTATCCTGAATTCAGGGTCGCGGAACCTGGAGCCTATCCCAGGAGGCTTAGGGCACGAGGCAGGGAACACCCTGGACAGGGTTATAAAATTAAGTAGTGATGATAATAAATGTTAAGCAAACCCACAAATTCTCAATCATTAAAATATTTAAAAGCACATTCATTAGATAACAGTGACTTAAGTTACAGTATATGAAATGAGCTTTTGTTTTAAAAGAGCAGCCTGAAGTGTGTGTCCTGTAGACACATGCTGTTTTAGAGGATGTAATTTTGGTGACACTCTACAGTAATTGTTTTTACACAATATAAATCTAAATAATTTAATCCTCGAAAAAGTTATGCCACCGCTTATCATATATCCTAGCAACTGTTTTTAAGGACACTATCTATGTGTTACCTATATATTTATAAGGCTGGAGCTTATTTTTTTATTTATGTTTTGCAACATGTTAGGAGACAAATCTGTAAGATACGTCACGTCAGATGAACAAGATGTTGTTCTGTCAGTGTTTTTGGTCCTGCATTTAATCTCTGTCCAATATCGACCCCACACTGCAGAGTTTTTCTGAAAACTGAGATAAGGTGCTTATCTGACCTTCTGGTGATTTGAAAACGCTCATGTTTTTTGCACATCGTTTCTGGTGTGTTCCCTGTGTCTTAGTCATTCAGCTGTCATTAGGTTCAACTGTTATCATTAACTCATCACCTTTTTCAAGTAGGAATTGAAATCTGTGAAAGGATCCACTCCTTGAAATATTTAATAAACCTAAAAGCAGTGTAAAAGCCATGCCATGCTGCTAAGCCCCTGTTTAATCACAAAGGTGCAGTGCAATTTAATTTTTACTGCACATGTTTTTTTCCCCTCCAGCTCTTTAGAGGAACAGTAACTGAGAAACTAAAAAGGTGACAATTCACAAACTGTGCACAAAGATATAAATCCACAAAAATTCCTTCTCCCTACCTTACTAATACATACATCAATCCTGTCAGGACATGGGTAGGCAGTATTTTAATTAAGTGTCTCATCTGAAGTGGCACTAATGAGTTTGGCAAGGATCTGTGGGGGAGCTTGAGGAGAAGAGAATGAATTGCTGTCCTTTCCCTTTTGCACACTGATGCATACACACTCTATTGATTGCAATTCAAACAGGGAGATGACAACCGTTAATCAGTGCCAAGGTGCAGAGATTAGTATCTTTAAATGGAATAGTGGGAAGGATTTGACCTGAGCTAACTTTAATAACTTTGTAGGCTTGCAGGCACAGAGCGAGAAAGAGAGAGAGAGGGGGGCGTCCACTGAGAGAAGTGCAAACAGCAAGTAGGGAAGCAATGTTCTCGCTGGTAGGAGAGGATGTCACTGTGTAATATGAGTTTTTCATTTTCTGGTTGGAAATATCGGCTTAGCTTTTCACACAAGAGATTCTGTGTTAGGTTCAGGTTTACTATTTGTTCAGCACGATCTCATGAAAAACTACAAAAAGGGTAAGCTTGGATTTTTCCTTTATGAGCTTTCCAAAAAGCAAAAAAAAAAAAAAAAAAAGAGTCTTGTCCAAAAATGAACACCTTTTGGTCTACAATTCCCACAGAAATAGTCACAATAAACACTGATCTTAATTGGGATGATCTTCTCTTTGGGTTTTCACAGTCAGCATTTTTAAACATAAAATCAAAACATCTCTTTGGACTTCTGAGTGTAGCTGCTAGAAAGGCTTAAACAAATAAATGGTGTATGCTAGTTACTCCAAGCTATTGAGGACTGGTGTGATATCTATGAAATCTTTGTATTGCAAAAAAAAATCACTTCCTCCCGAGGCTTCAGGGACATACTGTGAACATGGGAGAAATAAAAATAGTATATCTCCCTAAAACACCCATGTCTTTATTTTGTAGTAATTTACCTTATTTAATGTAAATGCTTTTATTTATGGCAGTGGTGTTTTAAGTGTTTGATTTAAGTGTTGGATTTTCATCCAAAATTGGCAACAGTCCATCTACCTAAAATTCCTAGCTTACAAATAGTCTAGGTTAAGACCTAACATGACTGAATGTTAAGTGTGATAACTTAAAAAGTGTTTATGGACATTTTGTTCCTTAAACTTCAATAAATTTTTTTTATTATCAAATAGGTAAGGAGTCTGGCTAGTAAAGGTAGCTAAGCTAACGTTAGATTACAACTGATTTGCAAAACAAACCTTATCAGTTTTTTTTTTAATGGGTTAAATTATTTACGGCAATTAATCCAGTAGCAATAAATCAACAACATATCTAGGTTGGACACACCTTCTAATTTAAACATTTTCATTTTTATTACTATTTTAATTATTATTAATATTTAATATCTGTATAAAATATGTATTTTTTTCTCTTCATTGTAGAACAATACTGAAGATAACAAAACGATGAAGTAACACATTTGATTTTGTAGTAGTTTTGTAAAAAGGAACAACAGCCTGTCATTACTTAAAGACATGAAAGTCAGTCCATTGCAAGAAATTTAGTAGCAAAACCCATCAAGCCCTCTGATGTTGGCTAGGAGACTAAGACATACTGTACAGGAGAAGTTCATTTAAAGTTAGACCAGCTTAAAAATCGCAAAATTAAGCACCACGATGTGTCCAAACTTTTGATTGGTAGTCAACCCTTTAAAACCTAACCCCTTACTCACTGATTTATTCTTCAGTGATGTAATTCTTGTCAACTAAGAGCACAAGTCCTGAACTAATGATACTTTAAACATTTAGCCTCGTCATGACAAGTTATCAATTCAGTAATTAGGTTGAATTAAAGGTGAATTCAACTAAACAATCTGTCCCCCATTCCTGTTGTTAAGCTCTGGTCTGATGAGCTGCCTTCAGCTAAATAATTTACATAAATGCATGAGATCAGATAATCCGCAGCTGACTGTCTGCTACATCCATGCATCAGTCCATCCACATTTTTATCTGAGTGAGATAAGAATGACTGGCTGAATGCTTGTGAGATTTATATGGAATTAAGATTGCGTCCAGCCGATGAACTGATTAGGATAAAGGCCGGAGGAATGTTGAATGTCTGAAATAGCTTTATTTCAATAGCTTCCTTCCTGTTTTTGTGTTTTATTTTAAAGAACATATAAATGGAAATTACTATGACTAAAGGAATACAAAGGACTAGACTAGGATTTTCTGTGTTCCAAGGCCACATCCACTTTTGATCTTCCAGTTGATAAGCATGTCATTAAATATTTCTCGTTCGCTATAACCCTTCCTACTTTTCTCTTTCAGTCGTCTCTTATTCTCGTTTAATTTTCCCAAATAGCAAAACAACTGGCATGGTATTTTCAAGAAGGAATATGAAAAGCAAATTTAAACGTCAATGTCCATAAGTTCATTACAACCTCCAAACAAGTACATGTTCTATTCACCCATGACCTTGTCCACTAACGTCTCTGTGGCTCTCAGCGGTACTGTCTGTGTTAGACACAGATGGCTGCCATGTTCAGTCGTGCCCACCTCACTCAGGTTAGAGTAGGTGGAAGCTTATCTCCATGGATCCCATCAGTCACCTCACAATGTTTCTTTTCCTTTTTTTTTTTTTTGCATGCACATTTTGCACCCATAATGACCCACCTTCTCCCGCCTCCTCTCTGCCCGCAGGACACAATTACCGGCTTAGCACAAAGGATGACCTCTGTCATGTAAATGGATCAGGCGCTACAAAAAATAAAAAAGTTTCCCTCACCCTTTGAGGGACACGGTAATCTGTCAGGTTTTTTTTTTTGGAGAAACCTTGCACAAATACAGAGACAAGCTCGCACTCATTTAAAAGAGATCTGAAATGACCTTTTCATAATATGTGTATACACACACAAACACACACACACACGCACACACACACACACACACACACACACATGGTGTGTACCCACACACAGACATGCAAAGTGACCTTTCTTTAATACATATTCATGGCCTGTGTGTTCATAAAGCTTTACACAGATGGCCAAAGATGATCAGGCTTAATTGCAGAGTTTACCAAAGCATCTAACCTCTACTACGATCAGTGAGCGATGTTCACTAATGCAAAATGGGTTTTTGTGTGTGTGTGTGCACGCGCGCGAGTTCCAACCTGACTGATGTTGATGTGGAGCTCACGCTTTGGGTTCATGACGTCTGTGAAGGTTTTGCTGGTCGACTGTTTCTCAGCACCATCTGGACCCCAGAGTGGGGCTGGGAACCATTTACACCCCCTGACCTGACACACACAAACAGACACAGACACACACACCCAACTGGTTCTGCTGGAGCTCCATATCTGCTTCTGAGAGCAAATTTCTCTCTGTTTTTTTCTTATATAAGACCAATAATTCATTATGATTCCTCCTAAAATTGATTAAATAAGATTTCCGAGTCAAATCGTAGCTGCGTATGCAGTGGAAAGAGTTATAAATGTCTGAGATATAAGCGATTCCTTATATTTTACTCTATGCATGATTGTAACATGTAAAGCTGTTGAATTCTTGAGTCTGATAATTTACAAGGTGTTCATCTATAACATCTGCTCAGGCTCTTAATCTGATCACAGCTTTGTATATTAATGCACTGTTTCAATGCATCATTTCTATGGTAACCCAGTGAAAACATATTCAGAACTTATTAAAGCTTTAAAAATGTTAACACCCCAGATGTCTTCATGCATAAGGATGATTTAAAGACCTTTTGAGGAGTCAGAAGTTTCCCAATCATTTAGCAAATAACTTTTTTTTTTTAATGTTTAATGCTCCAGTTTTGGGGAATTATGGGTCTATTCCTAAACCAGCTGATGCTCATTTTTAATGAAAATTGAGGTAAAAACAATACCCTTGTTCTGGAAAGAAAACATCTAATCAAGAGGATCAAGAATCTCTGAATCGCAGAGTGTAAAATTCGTTATCCTCAAGTTTACCACAGAAAAGGTCTAGCGTGAAACGTTTCCTGTTTTTTTTATTTTTTTTATTATTATTAAAACCGATCAAGGTTGGCGGGACATCATTTGTGCACGGTTGATTCTTATCTGATAGACTTTCAAAGGACAAGTGAACTCATGAGACTTATTTTGTCTTCTCCACCTGAAGCACTGTTATTTTTCCAAGCAATTAATGCACAAAAATAACTTCTTTTTTTTTCAAAGCGTTAGAAGTCTTAGTGGAAGCCATAGTTGATTTTAAAGCTTGAGCATAATTATTTCTATTTTTGCCCTCCAAACAGAGGCGGCCTATTTATCTTGTGTTTTGTAATTTGACACAAAACCGTGTTAAATCTAGAGAAATGGTGAAGATGAAATATTAAAGCCTGCCTGGCCAGGATCTTGACTCAGCACGGCTTGTCAGTGGGTGATCCGTGGTAATAAAACGTGGGACACGTGGGTGGATGGGGTCCATGTGCTCTCTCCCTAAGCAGTACTCCACGATATTACTCATTAGCCTTGCCCGTTAATTGAGTGGCATAATTGCATTAAGTGCGCTTGGTGCGATCCCTACTTCCCATCACCACTTTTCCTCTGTCAACATTCCTTCAAAATACACAGCCCTTTTTTTCCCTTTTGCTTTTTGATTTTTGCACAAGGATAATATTCAGCCACCCCAACATTTACAACTCAATTCACTCTCCTAAAATGTTTGGCAGCAAAGTGAGCCAAAATCGTGAGTGCTGCATCACTGCTTTGTGCACACAGCTGCGTGCAAGTTTACAGATATTGATGCGGACCATCAGCACGTCAGCATTTAGGACTCTTTCTGTGGAGCGCCAGATTATTTTGACTGCAGAACAGGAGCTTCTGCTTCTCCTCCGTAGATCCAGTCTCACACTTACCATATCAGCAAAGGCATGAGGAGCTCTTTCTGCCTCTCAGTCTCTTAAAGTACTCTCCATTCAGCTGTGACAACACCCTTCCCCTCTCTCTCTCTCTCTCTCTCTCTCTCTCTCTCCCTTGTTGGCTCTCTCTTCCTGTCCGTCCAGTTATTTTTGGAAACTGCACTGAGGCTGTACCTCTCTTCAAAGACAAGCACAGGAGCTTTGTATTTATTTATTCATCCTTTTTTGTGTATTTATTATTAATCTATTCCCCCTTCACCTTACAAAGACAAGCGAGTTGAATTGATCTCATAAAGCTCAGTGTTAATCTAAGCCAATTAGAGATAAGTTGGAACCTTGTCCGAGCCTGTATTGTTCTGATTATGGATATATGAGCTTGTTGTGAACCTTGGCATGTCTCGTCTGTATTTCAGATTTATTTTTGTTTCTTTAAGACACACATATTCCCTGCCCTTTGAGAGGTGAGATCAAAAGGCCAGTTTCCAGAGATCACTTCATCAGAAAAGGTCAACCAAGCGCTGTCAACAACCGACCAGACACAATACTCCAAATAAAAGAATCACAACACTTTCAGAAGGAAGAACAGAGTCTTGATAATAGTAGAATAACAGTGTTAAAATCAAAGTTAGAGGAAAAATCCATGCTGAGCGACTAATTCATCTTTATAATTAACTCGTTCATTAATGGCATTCGAGGCATTCTGATTTCTTTTGGTTTTTATTTTATAGAAACGTTACCAGACAGCACTGTGGCAGTTAACACTGTCACCTTGCAACTACAGGGTTGGGGGTCCGAATCGTGCCTCATGAGTTTGCCTGTTTCCTTCATGCTTTTTTTCGTTTCCTCCTGGTCCTCCAGTTTCCTTTCGCAGTCCAAAAATCCTCTGTGTAGGAAGATCAGGGTTTACGAATTCCCTGTAGTGTGTGATTGGGTGTATGAGTGTGTACTGTATGTGGGCTCGTGCCTTGCGACATGTTGACAACCCATCCATGGTGTACCCCATCTTGTGTCTTAAGGCTCCATGGGAGTGAAGTCATTTGTTTTGTCCAGCTCTGTAAAATCCTTTTCTGTTCAAGTCTTTTGCCATCTTCGTGGTCATCATCATATACTGTAGATTGCTAACTCTACGAGGCAAGTCACTAGCCTAATTCTGTAGAGATGGGAGGAACATTGATTCAGTTACACATCGTGATTCTTTTGTGTGGCCATTATTGTATTGCCACAGTGATTTAAAAATCTATTTTTTTTTAAAATAATCTTCTATTTACATATATTTACATTTGACTTGGCGAAATGTTGCAGTTCCTCCATGACCCTATAGGTGGAGCTGAACTATTCCCACATTGACAGGCAGCACCGCATCCTGTGTATTTGGAGAAAGTTATTTTATTTAAAATTGTAATGTAATCTAAAAAGAAATTTTATAATAAATTGGGAAATTAATTACAGCTTGATAGTAACAGAATTCCAAACATACAAATTAAATCGGCACCTAGTTATCGTGATAATATCGTATCGGCTGCTCTCTAGTGATTCCAATGGCCATAATTCAGATACAAAATTTTCAAAGGAATAACAAATGCACATCACCCAGCCTGAATCATTAAACAAATCACAAATACATTTAATAAAAACATATTTAACATGGTTTCTTTAAGAGAGCTATGCACAAATGCATACAGATTATGTAAGAGTAGTAAAACATTTCACAACATTCTCTCACGTTTTGTAATATAAGAATTACTCGTATCTTAAGGTATTACACAATAACGCCTCCCCCAATCTTCTTCTTGTGTTCACATAAAGAGGAAAGGCAAGATTGGGAGAGAGGAAAAGAAGGAAAAGAACGATGTTCATCATCTGTGCCTTTTTGCGCGACTGCAGGGCTAAAACAATATAAATAACACAGACCCTGAAGGATTGGTGTGCTCCACTCTGACAGCGAGATGGAGTATTGATTCTTGGCATGGTACTAAAATTGCCTGCCTCCCGGCCTCCAGACACACACATGTTGGCAGGAGTATATGAGGCACACCCTAAAATCTGAGAATGTTATCAGCAATCAGGCATGTAAACGAGAAAAAAAAGTAAATATCTGCATTGAAGATTTCTAAAGTCTGAGTCGAGACTGAGATCTCCACTCCTCTGTACATTTTACCGATTAAAATGCCTTTCAACATTTCTGCTTCATTAATAATATTACATTATGTATAAAGTTGACAGGTCTTGATGACAACAGCAGCAAATCATGCAACGTCAATCTTCAGTTCATAATCAGCCTGTCTCCAGGGTGTCCCCTTTAGCAACCAATATGTATTCCAGCACTCAATTTATGAACATTAGCTGTACCCAAAGATCTTTGAAAAGTTCCTGGATGTTTCAAACAATATTTTTAAAAAATGAGCTCAACAAGAGAAACAAGATGAGGGGATAACAGAAATTCAATAGTTTCTTCGTAAGAGATAATTAGTTCCAAAAAGGCATGTATCCCTTGTGTAAAGGTTAAACTTCATGCTAATTGCTTGTGTATCTGATCTAATGTAGTCTTTAAGAAGTCTCCAAAGACAATAAGGAACAAGTCAACAGGAATCATGAAAAAATATTTGTATAAGTGCCAGTATCTAAAGCTTTACCTGCAAGATTTGCTATGCTGCTGAAACATTGACAGATATACGTGTATACAGCAATTTATTATCTCCTAAATAAATCACGAGTGTGTTTCGTGCAGGTGATATGATACCGTATGTATGTTTTGAACTAAAGGAATGGAGTGATGGCTTCTTTACTGCCCATTAAACTGTTCTTAAAGGATGGTTTAAAAGATGCTTTTGACACTATCTGCATGCTGGTCATTGACGATAAGCTCTATCGTGTTTGTGTGAAAAGTGCAACGGAAGGAGAGTAAAAACAGCACCCAATGGGATTTAAAGGAGGCGTTTGTCTTCTCAAGAACACCATAGCCCAGTTTTATGACCTCAAGTGGTTCTCCTAAGTGACACACGACTCCACACCCTGAAGTGACAATCGCTTGGGACCACCCCGCTTTAAATCCACCCTTAAGATTTATCACTCTTTGCTATGACAGTGTTTGAAAAGAACATGACAAGTGACAGAGAGTCAGAATCTGCCAACTGTGAGACTTTCATTGTCAAAAGATTCCCTCACGTATAGCGTCAGCATCTTTTTGAGTATTAGAATGCCGAAGAAAAGAAACGGCGCAAATGATGCTGGCCTCAAGATAATTTATTGTGTACACAGCACAGGTCAAGGGAGAGTATTAATCCAGGCAAGCCGCTGAGCCCTTTTCTAAATGAGATTGTCCCCGGGCGAAGGGCTACGCTTTTATTTTCGTTTTGTTTTTCTCATTCAAAAGGCTGGCTCGCTATATTCTGGACTGGAATGACAATAAGGTCTGACAAAGACACACAAGTACAGCTTTTAGTATAGATGTCAAAATGAACTGATAAACACACATGAAATAATTTTATTAAAAAGCAAGAATAAATATTTAATGTGAGGTAAATTTATTGTGTATATGCTTAGGACTTAGACTTCTGTGGTGCTTCTATGCAACGAAGGGGGTCGAATGACATGATGAAGCGTGATGGCAGTGAGATAGCATGAGAGGAGACTTCACATTTGGTTTCTTTTGGCTTTAAATGACTCAACAAAAAAGATGTGTGTATCACTGCTTTGATCTGAACACAGCTCTCTTTAAATAACAGAAATAAGCTTTTTAACCCATGGTGAGATTTGATTTATAATTTCAATACTAGAGCCTGAATAGTAAAAACATCTCGTCTGCTCGGTGTTACAGTAAAATAGTAAATAAAAAGTCTGTTTTTGCTGTTTTGTTTTTTTTTTTTTTTGTTCCAGATGCAAACACCAAAGTTATTAAAACATCTCTTTTAGAGACTATGACTTATTTTAAACTTTATTTTTCCATTTCCTGCTAAAAGTCTGGCGAGGTACTTGCAAATGATAAGACAAGTCGTGCATCAAAAAGATTTATTAAATCCGTCTTCCCCCGAGAGAGAACAAACCGCATACTGTTCACCAACGCTGCTCATACAAGCAAGATGAATGATGCCCTAAGAGTCTTCTCTCAGGTAATAGACAGATAGCATCATGTACTATACAAGGCATTGTAATCACAACTGACTCCTATTTTCAACTCAGTATCCAAGACAACCCGGTCCGCCGAGATGCAGACGCCGGACAGATGACATCAGTCATATCTCTGCTCGTACAGTCTCAAAGACTAGCTATATAAAGGTTTTCACAGAGGACTTGGAGTTCGAGGTTGCAGTAGAACTGCACGAAAGGTACATGGATCGCTTTGATCTATTGTTCAGGGTGCTCGGTATTCCCTCAGTGACAGCTTCCATTTGAAACCTATCTGTAGCGCTGGCGCGGCATCAAACAATGCCGTAATTTGTTTTACCTTATCTCGTAAATGAGCGACGCGCCCAACGAGTGACAGCATCTTTATGCTGCGCCGTAGCCTCTCAGCAAAGCGGAACTTTAATATACAAGGCTAATTGATGAGAGACGTACTGTAGGTATGCGCACACCACAGCGATATCGGAGAGTCTCTCGCTTGGGGAGAGACGAGGATACGACGGAGAGAAAAAATGGCTGAGTTCTAGGCTTGTGCGTTGAATTGTGTGGAAATTGAAAACTGCTGAGGCATTTCAAAATGAAGTCTGGATATTATAAAGATTTGTCTATTGTTGTATTGTATAGTTGCCCCATGTTTTTCTTACTTTGACTTATAGAGGACACATTTTATTTCTGTCTGAATCCACCACTAATGGAGTTGATTGTAAAACAAATATAAGAACTCTGCATGATATAAGACATAAAAGAGACAGTCCGGAAAACATAAAGAAACCCCTTATTAATATGAGGGGTGTTAAGTGCAAAGTACAGTAAGTGCATGATGTTGTTATTGTTAAAATGACTTTGTGCACTCTTATCTCAACCCATCTTATCAAGTAAGCAAATCAAGCCTGTGTGAACATGCTTTGCTGTGTCATAAAGTCTTACGTCCTTTTGGCTAGCATCGGCTGTCTGCAAAAATGTCTGTGATTGATTTAAAGTACAGCCAATGAGAAACGTCGGGTTTGGAGGTCAGGTATGAAGACACTTCAAACATACAACTCACAGGAGACTGCCAGACTTCATCTGCTAGACTTTATTTTTTATTTTAGACGGTTAACGTGCTCATGCGGTGACACCCATCGTGCACAGTTCTCATCGCAAACAAGCAGTTATTAAAATAAACACGTCCAACTGACTAAAAAAATTAACAGCAAAGCATCATTAAGAAAAATTATTACCAAGGTTACTGAATAAACAGTAGATGTAAACTTCAGCAAAGACAGGCGAAACAACACAGGCTGATATGCTGGAGACCCTAGGATAAAATGATAGAAATTATATTTAATGTTAATTTTCCTAATGTTCCACTATTTGGACAATTTCCTAATTTCATTCAAATGATAAAGTAGAATAATATTTAAATTACACAAATCTCACAAGAGTACTTCTGACCTGGAAAAGTCACTGAATAGTCATTTGCAAATTCCCAAATTAGAATCATATGCCATTAAAACAGAAAAATAATAAACATATAGACATTTTAGCCAAATGTTAGTTAAAGCAGAGTGAATTAGTCACTGCTCAAAAGGGAACTGAGTCCAATTAAGCAAATGTTACATAAAATAATCTAATTTAAAATACAAGCACTTTGGTCAGTTTTAGGACTGTTACTTATTAGAATTTGTACAAATTTGCACCATGTAAAAAAAAAAAACACCACTTTTTGATAAAGCACTGTTATCTTTTTTTTTTTTTTACTCTGTTCACGCCTAATAAAATTACCATAAACAGTCTTAAGGTCTAATTAAAAATTGTTAGTGCAACAGGGAGTACAGTGTTTGATGTAATTATTGGCTTCACTTTGACTGATTTTGCTCAAGATAATTTTCCTTTTTAATGCAATTTTAATTGAAGCTGTGTGCCTATCTTCCTGCCTAGATTAGCATCAAGCCATTTTTTTCCAGCTGTGAAGGAACGAAACAAATAGCTCACGCTCTGCTACAGCTTGTCCACCTCTTAAGCCTGGTCAGCCCTTTGATTCTGGTGGCTCATGGAGCTGAATGCAAATGAAGGCATGCTTCAACTAAAACATGCACAACCCCTCCTTTCGCCAGTGCGCAACACCAGCCAGCTGCTGAAGAACAATAAAACAGTGCCAGACTTGCAAGCTTGCACGTTTGCCGCCTTTTTTTTTTTAAAGGACGTTTTGTCACAGACATGGCAGCAGTGAAAAGCCATCAGCCAAATGAGATAATGTTTACAGGGGTCACTGGGATGAGAAAGCGCTTCAGCAATGGTGCTCTGCAGACTATAAGTGTTGCTCAGCAATAGACAGGGCGGCATTATGGATAGAAAAGATAAATGCCGGGGCTATAATTACAACTCTTTCGGTTTGTAATTGTAAAGGTTTCATAGGCCGAGACAGAAGTGCTAACAAAAGCATCCTATTCTTGCCTTTACAACAGAAAATACTTCACTGCTTTCTCGAACACCCTTTAATTGTGAATATATTTTCAGCAGTAATAATAGGTTTAGTAGTACAGAAATAAACAAAAATAAATAAATAACAATGATGATATTATCAATAAAAAAAACACACACTTTCCATTGTGTTTCTGGAAGGCAGTTATTGCGTATAGTTTTAACTACATCATAATATTTGGAAAATATTATATAACCCCCTATTTAAGCTAATATTCTTTAAAATGCCTGAAGATTTTGATGTAGAACAGCAGGTAGCGATGCTGCCTTATAGCTCCATGATCCCCAGGAGTTACTGTCCAGTGGTGGACAAATTAGGGAGGGTGATACAAAGACAAAAGACCAAACCTCACCGCTGAAATGTTAGCCAGTTACTTGCATACTTTTTATCAAGCTCACAATCACGATGTGATACATCAAAAAGATTTCTTAGAAAAAGATTATGATCACGTACCATGGTGGTACATGGTCATTTATACCACCGTTGTTAGGTTTCCAGACCAAACCAAAGCACGCATCTCTGTAACACACTGGAGCTTTAAGCCGCATGGCTGGCATGTGAATGTAGCTACAATGTGTTTGTATGAATTTTTTCATTTTCTCCCTGTTGGCTTGCTCTTGGTTTTGTGGTTTCACTGGTCGGTAGCTCACATGCGCTGGTGTATTCCCGCCTCCTGCCCGTTGCCCATGGGATAGCCTTTGGCTCCACCTCAACCTTAACTGAGAAACAGCACTTACTGAGTATTTCAACTTTAAATTAGGATTAAGTCAGATTTATTTTTTGACATGACTATACAATTTGCCATAAAAAAAGCATCCCATTTGGTATTTCCTATAAAACACACTAAGCTCCCGACGCCAAAGGTGGTGAGTGGAGCAGAGGAGAAGAAGTGCATCAGTCCATTATAACCTAGGAGTATTTTTGAAGACAAATGACTCCTTGGCAATAACCGGACACTCTAAATGAGATCCATAGTCTCCTTGGTGCTTATGTAAGTGTCCTCCCTCATGCAAGCTCCACTTAAAATGGTGTACATGTTCAAATCGCTCACCCACTTACCCCGCTGACCAATCTCAAAGATTGTATTACACTGACTTTTACAAACACAGACCGTGGATCCGAGGAGACGTGTACATTCATCAGCATGCACCCGGTGCTTTTGCTTGGAGTGACGTCACACCAGAGGCTCATTTTTAGCCGTGCGGTTTTTCTCTGCAGAGTACAAGAGCACACTGCGAAATTACTCGTCCTCTGGGGAAACACGCTTTGAATAGCTCATCAATACTTTGTAACTCTGGTACAACACAAGAGCTAGATTTATTTATTCCCTCTGCACTCTCATGAGAGTTGCACGTTCAAGAAAACCTCTGCGGGGAGCAGCGGATAATTAAGCACGTTTGCTAAGTTTATCTTGTCATGTTTTGAAGATGTTAAAAGAAGAATGTTAACAGGTGGAGGTCAAAAGGAGGAATTGCACTCATCTACTTGACAATAAGGTAAAGCTTTCATGGCTCAAAGTATTAGTTCATCCATCTCCACGTGCCAATTAGAATCTCATCTTCTTTGCGTCTGATCTGGACAGCCTCCCATCGTGCAAATCACTTTGAAGAGCGATGCCAAGAACTGTGGGTGGGAGGTCTCGCCAGAGAGCTTTAGAATCTACCAAACATTAGTCAGAAATTCAAAGAGGTCAAAAAGGGTCAATGTACTAATACAAGAATTATATTGATTGAGATTATCAGGTATCTTATATACCTGCAGTACACACAAGTCATGTACAGTTTTCTTTTAGGAAAAAAAAAGTCCACTGATGCCGTTATCCTTAACAACCGTACAATCTTTTCATTAACATTTCAGAAATCCGATGATTGTTTAAATGTATATTCTTAGGTCTTATCTTGTGTGTGCAAAATATTTATCTGCATAACTTTAAAGGCATGCTAGGCTGTTGAATGAAAACCTCAGCATGATATTATCCTAAAGAATCTGATGGAGTTTGAAACTGCAGCTGCACAGTTACTCCATCTGTATGATATGGAGCGTAAGTAGACTAAACACACACTGCATTAAGACTGGCTCGCATTTCATGTCGTCTGAAGATCTACCCAATCATAAATATAAGACTGAATTCTTGTAACCAGGTATAAAACAGAAGCTGGGATTTGTCTAAAACATATTATTTTTATATCTAACTGTATCTATTAATGATAGAAAGAGCCCAGTGTGCTCAGCTGTGCTTTAAAACATTGTAATAACTGATTCTAAAAATCATAAAAAAAAAAGGAAATTATCATAACCTGCAGATTCATCCTCATCAGCTGATTATTTAGTTCATGAATTTTTTATCTAAGATAGATAAATACTTTAATGATCCTGAAGGAAATTGTAGATGCACTATCAGCACCTTACAAAATGCGGGACATGTACGCCCAGTCTACTCTGTTTTGTTCAAACACTTTTGACTGGCAGTATATACAGTACAAGTTTGCATTTGTTTTCTACATTCTAGAACAATGCTGGAGATTTTGAAACTATGAAATAACACATATGACATTAGATGAATACCCCGCTGCAAGTCAAACTTTTGATTTGCAGTGTGTGTAACCGTGTTGTAGAGATGAACTATGAAATTGAAGTTTATCGGGTTTGTATGTCAGAAAATAATCATAAAAGACTTTAAAGTTGTACATCATAATGCAAATTTAGTCAGTACCAGCCTCAACTTATCACCCAAACGTATCTCCAGTTCAAGAAAAGATTGCAGATACACCACCAACAACAAAAAAAACCCCACTTCATTACACATTGAAAGAGAGTTTCATGCCTTGTTTCTCGATCTATTCAACCACCAAAGTCCAAGATTGTTGTATAGATATTTTAAAAAAGGATTAATTTTAAGTAATTTTAAGATAACACCAATAAGTGCCTGTTGTTTTATAAAGGAAAGCGCACAGAGTCGATTATTTGTTTCTCTTGGAACAATGGAAGTGACAGCTGCATGTAGAGATCGCTGGCTAAATCTTCAAAACGCTGAGTGAACTGAAACAAACTAATCAGTTTGTGCTGCATTTAATCTCCGAACTACAGCCCTATTGATTTAAGTTTTGATTTCTCATTTTAAGAGTGGAAGGATAATACAGAGCAAAAAAATTTATGAAGCAAAGGTAACCCAAGTGATATATAAATTAGCTCTATAAAATATAAACCAGGTGGATTTTTTTGTTTGTTTTATGATTTATTTAATCCAAGAATTTGAAGCTAAAATAAAAAAAAAAACATAATTTGGTGCACTTATTCACTATTCAACTTGGTGCAATAAATTCATTATTTAATTTTTAAATATTCATATCCTAGAGATAAGCATTAACAGTTTTATTCTTCATATATCATTTAAGATATTTCCATTATAACCATTCCTTTGTGTGTATCCACCTTGTCTTTTGGTTTCTAATTAAAATTCAGTCAAGAGTGCTGTGACTGACAGTTTTTTTTTCCTTCCTGAAGGTTTCATTTAATATGTTTGGGTGAAAATATGCAAACTGATGGGAAAAAAATGAGTGGTGATGAAATAAAAAAGAGTGGCAAGTGCAGCTGTGAACAGAAGGAGAGAGGGCTGGGCCAATATAAAACCTCATTACTGTAGTGTCATGGAAAGTGTGTGCACTTTACGCTCCATCTAGCAGCAGTTTTGCAGGATAAGCACTTGTTCCTGTTTAGCACTTTTAAGGACTGTTTTATTAGTGGGAAAGACCTTAACAGAAACACGTTCTCATTGAGCAGGTGGCAATTTTGGGATGTGGTCCATTTCAGAGCGATCATGGAAATGCCCAATGACCAATGCTCCACCTTTTAAAGTAGAGGACGAGAGCAGCGGACATCTGGAGCATCATTTTTGTAAAGCCAGTGTTTCATTGCTGAACAGTCACTGAGACTGATGTAATCAATGTTGATAATTTAGTTAATAATGAACAAATTGTCTACGCAACAAGAAACTCACCTCGATGCCACCAATTTCATTCATGAGCTGCTGTTTAATTAGTCTGATTTTCTTCATTTGTAGAAGCAAACAAACACAAACTCACAAGTTATAAAAATACACCACTGAGCGCATTAGCCGCATCACATCCTTCGGCTGATTTATTCTATTTCAAATTCTTCCTTCAACCCACATCAATCCTTTTTTGGTTACATATCTCATCTACCACCTACAGAAAGTATGGAGTCTAACATGTGCATCCCATGACACATGTGAAGCCAGCCAAAGGTATCATTTCAAACTGTTGCAGCATGCATGATGCATCATAGGGTGGCGTAGGAACTCAGAGGAAAGTGCTATCTACCCTCTTTCCCATGCCTGAGCTTACAGGCACCCTTTATTGGAGAGAATTTCAATTCTATTCTATTTCTATTCTATACCTTCCATGCAGAAAGCATGGCATCATTGGAATTCAAATTGGTGTTTTTCTGCACCCTTTAGAGCCTTTAACTTGGGCATTCCTAGCAAAAACGCTTAGAAAGACCCTTAAAAGTCAATGCTTTTCATCGTTTCTGTTCCCCCAAACGGCTGACAAGCATGTGTCACCCCCCTGTTTGCAGCCTTATGTTTTTTGTATGTGCACGCTTAACAACTAAGTTCGTCCTTACTGCAAATTGCTAATCATGAGTGGTCAAAAAATCAATATATCACGTACTGCTTACAGACCCTCCGGTGTGCCATCAGGACATAATGTTCATTTTTTAAATTGCCTTCTTTAATGTTTGATGACTGTTTCTGTAGACTTAATGCGGATTGAAAGCACATTGCAAAATGAGACCCGATCCTTTCTCTGATTTCTTTCCTTCTTTTTTTTAACTAGGAGGCTTTAATGAAAGCTAAAAAAGCTCATAAATGCATTCCACATGCCTTTGTGGCAATGTGGTGGATTGGTCACTGTGGCTCCGGGTGTGACATTATCGTTTCATGTCTTGGCAGCCTCTGAGGAAAAATAATGCACATGAATCGACAGTGACTGCTGCTGAATATCAAATAGCATTCTGCTTTACAGGACAAAAAAAAACAAAAAACAAGCAAGACATTAAAACCCATGCCACTGTATAAAACTGCAGATGCAGAAAATACGATAAAAAAAGACCAATGGCTGTAATTACGAAGTCAAATGAAAACCAGCCAGCGCACACAATTAGACAACAACAAAAGTCTCTCATGAGTCAGTATTTTAACACCATCAACCACTAACAGCCTGGCTGTTTACTGATGCCCAGGCAGTGCTCGTGTTGGGTTTTGTTGCAGGCAAATCATCTCCTTTGTCTGGATATTCACAGAGTGCCAAACGTCTATGCTGTGATCAAACTGAAGTTAAAGAAATGAGAGACTCGTGTCTGCCTGACGCCCCAAGAAAAATAACCCCTGTTGTGTTTGGCAGCGGGCACTCGGAAATTATCGAATTTAAGACGGCTGCTCCTGGACCGGCTTCTGTCATCTGAGAGATACTGGCTAAATAGCTAGGGAAAAGTCGACTTGCGCTCTTTGTGTAGTTTTTTTTTTTTTTTTTTTTTTGAGTTGCACAGAGTTAGATATTGTTTTTATTTGTATTCCTGCTGGTCTGTCAGGGATATTTGGTGTAAGAGATAGTGGCACGCACACATGAAACAGAAATAGATGACCACGGTTTTTCAAAAGCTGTATAAGTTTACGTTTATTTGTAGGTTCTGATACTGAAGTGAGTAATAATCAATCAGGGATGTCCAGGAATGCTACTGACTTAGTTAATGTTTCCCTATGGACTAGGCTAGTTCTTTATAATGTACAGTATGTGTGCTGGTAAAACACATTAGGAGTGGGTTTTGCTTTAATTGTGAAATTCATTGTTTTCCCTGTGGTTGCTGATCATCTACAGGCATTTATTCTTGCTTAGACACTTAGGGATGAATTCCCTGAATCTTGTATGTTAAAAATGTACAACAAAGTTTGGACACACCTACTAATTAATGCTTTTTGTTTAGTGATTTATTTTCCACTCTAAAACAACCCTTTTTTTAAACTATAAAATAACACATATGGCATTGATAATTAAAAACAACAACAGCAACAGTCATTTGTTATTTTAAGACACGAAGGTCAGCTGTTCTGGAATAATTCTTGTATTGTCAAGTGCCTTTGCAAAGTCCATCAAGCACCATGATGAAACTGGCTCTCATAAAGACCATCCCAGGAAAGCAAGACCAAACCTTACCTCTGCTGCAGAGGAGAAGTTCATTCACAGTTACCAGTCTCCATCACCAATTAACATCACCTCAGATTAGAGGTGTTATGAAGGGTTTACAGAGCATAAGTAGCAGACACATCACTGAGATTATTGCATATTTTGGACGCTTTTAGTGTTGTTGTACAGTGTAGAAAAAAAGAAATTTTCGGAAAGACCATGGTGTTAGAAGGTGTGTTTAACCTTTTGGCTGGTAGTGTGTGTATATATACCACTTTTGGGTCCCTGAGAAAGACTCTTACTCTTCACCTGCTTAGATGTAGTGTATAATGAGATAAATGTAAGTCATTCTGGAGAAGGGCGTAAGCCAAATGCCGTAAATGTAAATTTAAATGCAGACGAGCCTTCTAGGATTGTGTCATAGTCTTATGTGGCTAATTAGAACAAAAAAGAATAATACATTTACACTTTTAAAAACTATTTTGACATCATGGAGAACGTTTTTTTAATGGATCTTAGTGTAGCATAGAAATGGAAAAATGTTATATCCTAATGTTTATTAATAATTTATTCATTTAATTTTGGAATTTGTTACATGTAAACCTCTGAGACAAATAGTACTATAACTTTAAAATTAAAGATTTAAAGTAAAGGCCTTAATCTTGAAATCCATTTATTATAGATAAATTTATGGAAATTTGTTTATTTTCACTTTGGCAAGCTATTTAAAACATGCACATTGACAGCTTACATTTATTATACAATACAAAATTGCAACGAGCCAAATTTTTCAACACGGTTGTTTGTTCATTAAGGATCCTGGAAATGTTGAATTATCTATAGCTCGCCTTTTTTGACAGTTATTTGGCAAATAATAATAACAAAAAAAAAAATCTTTAACCTATAGGTAAATTGTTTTAGTAGCTCCAGGATGTTGTTCCCTAATTGGATCCTTGTAATTAGGCAAGAAGAGCTGAACAGCTAGATTGCTGTTTGTTTATACCTTTCCCCCCCATATTAGTGGTGTGCTAGGAATCCTCAAACAGGCTGAGGGTTCACTGGGATCTTGTTGTAGCCTTAATTAGTCACTCATTCATAGCATATGCTTTGCTCGATCCAATTACCCTGCTTACAATTAAGTTCATTCAATGGGTTGGCGAAATCGTGGCCGTCTACCGTGTCGCAGCTCGATGTAGGGTACATGCGGTGGGTGCTCAAAGATTATATGGGAGTCTATAGCTTTGAGAACATGAAATGCTCTTAATGTTACTGGGGCTGAACTAGCTGCCTAGTGCCCATCCAGGGGGGAAGAGTGTTGATGGACAAAATGTGTTTTGAACGAAATTGCCAACAAACCCCCATATGTGATACATGTTTGCCCCTAAAATTCTAAAGTGAAGGACGTTTATACAGTGCATACAGTATGCAACCTTTTAGGATTGCCACAAATACAATAACTGACAATTATTTTTATATTATCTTACTGCTAATTGACCACACAGCATCAGATGTTGGCAATTAGGTATGACTAATTACCCTCAAAAAGTTGTCCATCCCATAAAGGAGGGACATTAGTTGTCAGAAAATATTTTTTCTTTGACAGTACACTCTCATTAAAAGTTCTTTAGTCAATAAGTTTATCAACCTAATAATGTTGTAGTCTTGTAATCACCAAATCACCTTAATCACCAAAATGTTGTATTTTAATTTCTCCAGACCTAATAAGTATTTTTTTTTTTGCTGGCCATTTTTTGTGTCACTGGTTCCTGGTTTGACATTAAAGGTGCGTGTTTCTTTGCACGGTTGCTGACTCCCAGGCCAGCATGTGAGAGGTCCAGCAAGGGTGAGTGGCTATGACACTGACAAAGCTATCTAAGCTCAGAGCCATTAGTCATTGGCAGCAGTTTAGCATGAGTTATCGCACAGTCCACAAGGCTTCAGTGAACCTTATCACCACGGAAACCTCTCAATAACTTATTCATGATGCACGAGGCAATCACCTGGGCTGCTGTTTCACTTGGCAAAGTAGTCGACATTGACAAAACATTCCAGGGGCGTTTGACTTCGTTGTATCCGCGATACTGTGCGCAGCGCTGAATATCCATCTTCTGCAAAATCTCAGCACACTCTGAGTGTTTATACGGAGCAATGTGTTGGACTTGGCAGGGAAAATGTTATAAGAGCAAGCGATGCTGTTATCGAACACAGCTTCCCTGTGGTTAGTCATCATCGTGAAATATTACCCAGACTCCTGGCTCTTTAAGAAGCAGCAACGTTCATTTCAATATTAACAAAATTTTACAATATCCTATTTCTGCTAGTGTTCACGTGCAATCAGGTCATGCGTAGAAGATTACTAAACATGCTGTGTTGGGAAACGAATCATCTATGTAGTGCTGTGATGAAACAGTTACCTTTACTTCACAGAATTAGGTTGTTTTCTGTTTTATTTCTGTTCTACCACAGTGATTTTCTAATGCTTACAGTATCTAATTTAATAAAGAACAGCATGATATACTTTTTATCCATTTATAATCATATTTAATGTTGTGGAACATTCATGAAACAAGTTGATTGCTTGTCTCACAGGTCATTCCAGACTCACTGTTTTCTCTTTTGTAAAGTTAATAAGCCTAAAGCAAAGCATAAATTTATGCACCCCTCTGTTATGAAGACTTTGCATTTCCTGATTGTTAAGCTTTGACATGGGAGACTCCTTTCATAAATATTAAGCATGCATCTCGTTACGATTCTAATGACGAACTAAATATTACCCCCAAACTATTTACACTGATCAATATATTTAATATCATTATATTATAAGAGATAATTGGGACTAACTTCAATTCACTTTAATTAAATTTGTTTGTATAGCGCATTTAACAATTGACATTGTCGCAAAGCAGTTTTACACAATCAAAAGAATTATTTAAGTTTGTATGAGATGTGAATGTGTATAAATCACTCATGCTGATGAGCAAGCCAAGGACGGCGGCGACAGTGGCAAGGAAAAACTCCCTGAGATGGTAATAGTAAGAAACCTTGAGAGGAACCAGACTCAACAGTGAACCCTTCCTCATTTGGGTGATTTACTGTAACTTGCCTCTTGGATGTTTCACAACATTAAATCTTAAATATAAACTGTTAAATTCATGACACTTCTTTCATTAATAAATGAAACAGTAATCCTAGGGAGATTGCTGTGGTATGCCACCCATGCGTTTGTTTGCATCGCATGTTTGTGTTTTCTTTTTATGATTTTTTTTTGTGTTTGACTTGTGAAAATCAGTGCAGAGACCATGGAGAATTCAGTCTGAGAAAAGGTCCTGGCTGAGTAAGAGAAATAGGCAGAGAAAGTGGAAAAGACTGCACCAGCTGTGTGCCCCAAACTCATTTAATTCAGAGAGCATGATGCTTTCTCACAAGACTGTCACTCTCCCTCCAGCCGTGTAGGACTCAACAGAATGCAGACACTCATTTTTGTCTGCTAACAGAAGTTTCCTGATCATTGCCACTCTCCTTCTGGTCTCTCTCTCTCTCTCTCTCTCTCCCCCTCCCTCCTGCGCTTTCTCTCTCTCCACTGTTTGCATTGCTTTATAGTCAGCTCAGGGCCTCACACAGTGGCACACGGTGTCTTCTTTCAGCGCAGCAGTCATTTCGGCTCATTTGAATATCCCCGTGTGTTTTGACAGTAGGCCTCCATGGCATTGCAGTGTTTGCTTTGCATACAGCGAGTTCCCACTGTTCCAGCCTGTCTGTAGTGCTGAAATTCCTCTGACTCTGTTTCTTTCTTTCTATCTAGCCATCTATCTAGCAGCTGTCATGCCTGATGTAGCCTTTAAGCACCAAAATAATCAGAATAATAAAAAAATCCTCCTATTACATTCCACAAGGACAAGTGTGCTTTGGGCATTTGCACCAAGAATAAAGCATATGTTAGCTAAGCTCTAAGTGGTGTTGGTGGATATTATAGTACACAACTATTTTAGCTCTTTACCAAAATAAGGACATGATCGCCTCTAGGGTCTTATTGCTATGTTACTCATTTGGGCCTGAGAGCATTTTGCTAATTACCGTGTCACATTTACATGCTGTTTAGTTTAATTAGACTAAATAGTCAGGTACAGAGGAAGAACGTAGCATCTGTGAATTTATAATCTAAAATTAGTGACATGTAATTAAGAAAATATTGCGTTTTTTTTTTTATATAATCCTGGATGAAACGATTGCCGAGCTAAACAAGTATGCCTAATTAGTCACTCGCAAGGTGTTCATGGCAACATGGCGTTGTTATGGAAACACTGAACTGAAGTCTGCTCCGTATCTAGGGAACAGCTGACCCTAGCCATATGCCGAAGGGCACTTCCTTATGCATTTTCTCCATAACAGCAGCACTAGCCTGAATGAAGAAAAAGAAAGATGGTGCGTGCAACTCGCTGTTCTGTTAAACAGAAAGAATGACCCCTTGGTGAAGTGTTAGCTCAGACCTGCCAGTGACATCGATTCAGTAACAAGCCATCCATTTGCTCTTTCAGCGTCTCCTCGTCTTGCCAGGACCTCTGTTATACATGACATAAAGTAGGTGGACAAGCGGTATTGTACCTTTACCGTCGCGGCGCATGGCGAGAGCATTTGGGTTTGTGCGTTTGCTGGCTTTTACCGCTGAGTGGCGCTATATAACTATAGACTGAGACCTTAGGCCTTAGGCCTTAGTTCGTTCTTTCCAGAAATAATGAGCCGCACTTCGCATAGAGTCGCACGTAGTTGCAGATAAAATCAAGTGAAACATTGTAATTAATCGAATTCATAATCACAGTACTAACATTACAGTACAAGTTTATTATTTAAATTAAAGATTTTATTACGTGTAATTAGAAAAACTACACTTATATTTTGTGTTTTTTAAATTTGTAGTAGATTTATTAACTGAAATAAATTAAACTAAACAACCATAAAATTAAAACATTGTCAGATTAATGTGCGAAAACTATATAGTAAAACTATATAAGCTGCATAGCCTTTATAAAAGACTACCTTCATTTAAGCCCACTCACAATGACGAAAAAACGTCATGATTTTGTTCAATAAAGAAAGCAAACAGGGTGCTGTTCTGTATTGTTTTCGGTGAACCTGAACGCGAAACTCAGTGTATACTCGCCTCACATACGTGAAAAATATATACTTATAGAAAGTGAAATGTCTGCTTTTATATAAACTAATAAAAAACTATTTTAGATTATGTAATTCATATGAAAAGTGAATTATAGGCGCATCCGCTAGTGCAGAGTCGACAAAATGACATGATCACCTTCAGCACAGCCGAAACCAAAGAAATTATTAATTTATCAATTAATTATTAAAATGGTCAGATTCACTCTGCTTGCTGTTTTTCCCGACGCGTTCGTAATCATTAGTTTACTTCTGCCGCTGCGCTCTGGAAAACTTTATGCATGCGGTTGAGCGCTGATTAGACTATGTAGGAAATTAAAAGAGGATCACGATGCTCAATGCCTCGAGCCCAAACCTCATTTAAATTAAATTAACAAATATTTTAAGTACATAACAATAGCCCACATTTATAAAATGCATTTTTATTTAGACTATAAAAAATAATTAAGCATTTATTTTTATGTAGGTGTGCCAGCTGCCACAGTTCTTTTACGGCTCTTTATTGGAGGAAAATCATTCAGTAACAAGCCTGTAACTTTTCATGTAAAACAGGTAAATCTGTATAAATAAGTTGTTTAAATGTGTATATCATGAGCTATTGATCAGTGATTTATGTAAACGACTCAGTTTAGATGTAAGTAAATGCTCATTGCTGCGCTGTTTGGGGGAGGGACAGGCTGACGTTTGGTCTACTTTCTTTGTGTTTTGATGTGTGTGTGTCTCTGTCTGTGTGTGTTGAGAGGTGTTAATAGGAAGTGGGTTATTCAGTGAAACAGAAGCTTTGCTGAAAAAAGTTAGGCACATCAGTCACTTTACCCCCAAATAAAAGGGGGTAAAATAAATAAACCGAGATGCGTGTTTCACCCCCGTGAACACAGCGTATTCAGAGAAAAGTGCACCCGCGAGAGGTTGTTCTGAGTTTCTGCGGATTCTAAAATTGACATCGTTACCGTTTTTTAATCGCTGGAATGGAAGAAATTTCCTCATCATAACATGCCTTGTATTGTTTTTAATTACTCTATACACAAACCGTGATTTTTATGCTATTTTAGAGATGGGAAATACAAATGAAATCTTTTTTTTTTTTTTTTTACTTTTAATATTTTATAAAAATACCAAAGAAAATTATTGTGTATAGAGTGATTACAACCAATACTACAATTTATGTTATTATAAGGAAAATCTCTATTTCTATTTCAGGGATAAAAAACAGTAATAATGTCAATTTTAGAATCTAGAAACCAGAAGATGAAATTTGTACTTAAAAAGAGGCCCGAATCACTGCAGGTCTTCAGAATCCAGGTCTTAAAGTGAGGAGGGGTGCATTTAAGTTTCTCTGAATGTATAGGTGAGAACGGTTGATTCACACCTGAGGAGGGTGTATAATTTGCATTTGAATGTTTCCTGCCATTGTAAAGCACACACAGTAACACTAAAAGAACAACATCCCAGGACAAATAGGAATAAGAGCCCCTGATTATACTGCATAAATATTAATTATCACAACAAAATTCCTCCGCGCTCTGGAAAATTTGCATGCGATTGAGCGCTGATTAGACTACGTAGAAAATTAAAGAGGAGGAGATAAACAACAATAGCCCACGTTTAGAAAAGCATTTTTATTTAGACTATAAAAAATAATCCTGCATCTACGTTAAGCATCACAATGACAAAAAAAGCTTAATAATTTTGTAAAATAATGAAAGTAAACGGGGTGCGCTATTCTGTATTGTTTTTGCTAAACTCGTCAGAAAATGAATCGAAAATCGCCTCACAGACGTGAAAAAAATATATACTTAGAAAGCGAAATGTCTGCTTTTAAATTTATGGAAAACAAATTTTAGATTATGTAATTTGTATAAAAAAGTGAATTATATGTGCATCCACTGCTGCGGAGACGATGAGAATACAGGATTACCTTCATCACAACAGCCGAAAACCAAAGAAATCACTTATTTTTATCAAAGAATTATTAAAATGGTCAGAGTCAGTCTCCTTGCTGTTTTCTCCGTTTTGTAACTTTGTGTGCGGCTGAGCGCTGATTGGACTACGGCGGCACCCCCTTCTGTAGGTATGCAAAGGGACGGAGTCGCCTATTCCTAGGCCATATAACATTTCATTCTTTGTACAAATAAAATTATCAGCTAGTGAACTTGATCGTCCTAACAACATTTAACCAATGTTTGTTTGTTTTTTGACTCATTATTATGCAATAAATATCAATAGCTCTGGTTCAGATTTTTGTTGTATAAATTTCTCAGATGTGGAAATTACAATCACTGTTGTATTTCTTCGATACAACATATTGTTAAGACTTTTTTATGACTTAATTATACAGTATTTAAAACTGCGGCGAGTGAAAAACGTCACTTTGCGCCACCTGGCGGTCATTTCACTAATGACTATAAAATGCAACCGATTTATTTTGGCTGCTGTCGTTTTCCCACGGTGGTGAGTGCGACGGTAATAGGCATTCTGGTTGTCTACCTACTGTATAGCCATAAACAACAGGAGACATCTCCATGCGCACAAACGTGTGTCTCACAGCTCGGCGTGTGGATTAATTACATGCAGGTGTCACCTAATTTCCATGATTATTCTCGAAAGTGAGCATGCGTCCAGGACGTGAGTGGATTCTGCTTTAAAATGACGTTTTGAGCTTACTTAAAAAAATTTGGAATCTCGTACTTAAAGCACAGCAAATCTAGGAGGTTGTTAGCACAGCCTCCAGGGATTTCCCTGCATTAATATTGGGTTTTGTAGCTTTAGTAGCTTTTTTATTTCTATGACATTATTGTAGCAGTCTAGTGTACATTTATGATTATATACAGTACAGTAGTTCTGACCTGGCTTTTCTTAACGACAAAAATATCACCAGGTCATGTCATCTTTAAAGCTTTTAGAGTCCAGGTTCTGAATCGCTAATTCAGGCATTTTTTTTATTTTATTATCCAGCGCAGTTATGAATGGAATACATAAACGACGGTTATGGTCATGCTCCACCGTGTTTTAATGACTTCTTCTTTTAATAAATTGCAAAATTACGCTTGACTGCTAAAGCTTGAAGTTTTAAGCCTAGCTTTACATTTATGTGAAGGAGTTTGCCTTGGAATGTCCTAATATTTAGTAATATGAAATCCAAAGTATGTAACTTGTAGCATCACTAACAGATCAAAAAATAAAAGGCATGATGTTATGATGCATTTAAATAGATGTAAACAAAGTTATGGTCCATCCTATGACTAAGAGAGATGATGCCTATTATATTTATTTAAAATCACAAGTATTTCTTGAAATTTTAATTTTGGCTTACAGTAACAACACTTTATCATCTATAGTCACTACATAGGGATTTTTTTTCTTTACTGTAAAGTGCTGTTTCCATTTGTGTATTTTTCTCATGCATCCATCACGTATGACCTCGACCAGCATTAAATATCTAAATCATTACAGTAATTAATTAGTCTCTGGGTGGGTGCTGGGGATTTTGTAAGTGCTGACGTGGATATAAACATTTAAGAAGGCATTATGGGTACGAGCATTTATGTGTCAGGACTATTAAAAGATGCGCTGACTGTTTATTTCTGTCAGAGCTAAGATGCATGGATGGGGTGGGGGTTTGCAGGGGGAGGCACCGTGGCATCCCGCTGTTAGCGAAAGCACGCAAACGTTCTCATTCCGCCTGCAGACTTTTCTGCATCTTACTGTTTTTTTTTTATTGTGGTAAACACAAACCTTTAGGCTTTTTCTCTCTCGCATAATATAGGCAGCCACCCACTTTGGTTTCCTCACATTCACACTTAGATTCAAGCTGACAGAGGAAAAACCCTGACAAAACCTGTGCTGGGTTTAAGAGATGTCTGTGCTGTTATGTGCTCAGGAAAAAAGCCCTGCTTAACCAGTAGCCCACATCTGTGTTTTGTTGAATTGATGTAGCTGGCTCAGTCAAAGCGTAAGCATGCTAACTTATCACTTACTACGCTGTTACTTTAAGTTGAGAGACTCCTGTCACTGCGATTACTAATAACCTAACAACAACCACTCTGTCCTTCCTACTGACTTTATATAATATAACCAGCTGGCTGTGCTGCACTCGTATTACGCTAAATATGCGTAAAAAACTCCTTTAAATTCAAAACCTTCATGTATGCTGTGAAATACATCAAACCAGCAGTCCTTCTTCCTCTCACCATTAGGTAAGGCATCTTCTCCAATTTACATATGAATCTGGAATGTAATTAAAACTGTTTCATAGTAGCTCAGTCCATGGAAGCCCCATCCCTTTTCTCTATCTAATATTAACAATCTTTTGATTGTCTTAACAATTTGAAAGATCACTTACTCAGAATCCTGCATTTTACCTTTAAAAAAAATTGCGACAGAGTGGTGTTTCTGTGTAGAGCAGACAGAAAGCGTGTGTGTGTGTGTGTGTTTCTGAAGGTGAAAGTAGGAGGGGTCTGTGTGTGTGTGGCACGGTGTCTAATGACGCGCGTGCACATAGACACAAAAAGCAGGGTGAGCCTTGAGCAGAGAAAGAAAACGGATCTTTAACCTCTCTAATGAAAAAAATAGAATATGTTTTACACACACACACATGGTCACAGTGTTGATTATACCAGTAAGAGACGTGCACTGAGACCCAGCAGAGGTGACAATTACCCATTTTTCCGCAACGCAAGAGAGAGAAAAAACGTTGGCTCAGTTGTGATCACGTGGCGCTCTGTGGCAAAACAAGAAGCGCATGCGTGATACATGATACTCTGTACTTGTAAACCAAGACTTGTTTGTTTTCCAAGTCAAAAATCTTTGCTCATCTTGCGGAACACTTGCAAACCGCGTTACTCGCAATCCGAGGTTTCACTGTATATTAGTATAAAAATGGTGGCAGTGTAAAAAAGTTTCTTAAAGGGAGATTAGACCAGCATTCGGACATTGGACAGGCCCCTGTTTCCAGGTCTGAACCTTGCATAAATGAGTGGACCTCTAAAGCGGGAACTCTGAGCTCGGAATAACTGCGTGTTTGGCCTCCATGCCCTCGAGCTACAAAGCAAAAAATAAAAACATGGACTCCTCCATGTCCGCTCCATGTTAGAAACAAGCTAGTCAGCTAAGTGTAATGAATGATGTGCATTTTTTCCTCAGAACAGTGAAATGTTTCATCAGTGTCATAGTTTAAACGAGCACATATGTCTGGATTAGAAATGAAGTCTGGCCTGCCAATACCGATTGTGGCTGATTCCGATTTTCTTTTTCCTAAGCTCTCTAATTGACAGCATACACATTTTTGTAGCTTTAATGAAAAATGTAATGAAAAATCAGTTATATGTCTATAATAAAACATGGAACAATAATTAACTTTTTTTCCAAAACTGCACAAGGTTACAGGACTTTCTCCAGGTAACTGCTTAAAATAAATTAAATCCCCCCCCCCCCCCCCCCCCCAAAAAAAAAAAAATGAACAGGGAGGGTAAAGGATGTGGGTGTTGCCTCTGAAACATGTACTTTTTAAATTGCTGCAACGCACAGTTAGAAGGAATAAAGTACAGGTGCACGCAAGGGTGCATCCTGCCTCCTGACAGCTTTTGGCTACAGATGACTGGAATGGGATTCAAAATTGTGAGAACTGTTGCACGACTCGGGAGTGCGTGTGCAATCAGCAAAGATACAGTCGTATCTGAGTCTGATTGGCAGATTACTGATCGTAGCCAATCAAGCTGAGAACTGTCTGATTTTGGTCAAGGGCTGATCAATTGGTACATCTCTAGTCTTTGTGTGGGTGGATCTAACGCAGATACAGTATAACTCTTTTAAAGATAAAAAATGTTGCTGTGAGCGACCACTTTTATTTTGATATCCCTTGCTTATGGGTTAAGGAGATAGACCTGAAGATCCAGAATAGAAATCTCTCTCTCTCTCTCTCTCTGTGTCGAGCTCCACATGGCACTTTTGAGTTGCCAGCAATCCCGACTCCTTCTGCCCTCCGGACCTGTCTGACACAACCTGGTGGCCCGCTTCTGGCTTCTGAGTTCTTGTCGAATGGCTGTCTCTGTCTCCATTGACTAGGGACGGTTCCACTTGACCATTAAGATGTTCTTGGACTCGGCTGTTTTCTGCTGACTTGTGACTGCTGTCCCACAAACCTGAGCTTCCAATAAAAAAAGTTATTGTTTTCACTAAAACACCTGTCCTGTTATACTGAACTTCCAGCCTCCAAAAACACGGTATGACTGCAGATCAATCTCTTCTATCTAAAATCATTCAAATGAGGACGGATGGAAGGTTTCGTCCAACATCATCTCAGGGAGGTTTTCCCTGCCACCGTCAACTTTGGCTTGCTCATCTGGGACAAAGTGATAATTATAAGTTTGTTCACATTTTTGGGGGGATTTTGCAAAAATGCATTTCAACAATACCTATTGTTAAAAGTGCTAAATAAAATTTTATTAATTAGATTGAATTGGTTAGCATGGTGGCTTAGTAGTTAGCACTGTGGCCTTACAACTCCATGGTTCTGGTTCGATTCCCGGCCAGGTTCTATTCCTGCCTCTGTGTGCATTGAGTTTGCATGTTCTCCCTGTGCATGTTGGGTTTCTCCGGAGGAAAGACATGAAGATTATTTTTGCACTTCTAAACTGCCCGTACTGTGTGAATGAGTGTGTGTGTGTCCTGCGACAGATGCTACCCTATCCAGGGTGTACCCTGCCTCATGGGGATAGGCTCCAGGCCCATGTGACCCTGTATACAGGATAATGCAGTATAGAGGACGAGTGAGTGAGTGAGTGAGTGAGTGAGTCAAATTGAAATTCTTGAATTGAAATTGAAAAACTTAATGAGGTGTTTCCTAGTCGCAGGTTACAAATTGTTGAATTTAAAAATGATTGCGAATTGTCTACGAACAGTGCTACGTACTTAGGGAACAAATTTTTAAAAAGAATACTTCCTGCTCTTTGTTCTGGCTTTTGTTAGTTCCAGATTTTAGGACATAATTAACAAAGCCCCTGTAGCAGCATTAATGATGCACCTGCCGTCTCACATCCTCGTTTTTTTTTTTTTCACTTTCTTTTTTTTTTTTTTAAGTACTCTTCACAAAAGGGCTTGAGCGCTTACCATGATGCCTAGCTCTGGAGCACCCTGCCAAGATGAGCTTTATACTGCAGTGAAAGCAATATCAATTAGTGGTGTCGGCCCACTGTGCTCTGTGACTTAGATTTATGATTAGAGACGACTAGGGTAGGGTGGATTAAATATAAAGCCTGGAGACTATTGCTTTTTTTTCTGAGGTGTGAGAGGGGGTGAGACACTCGAGACGGGGTTCTCATAAACAGCATATATATGCTGGGATTTTGCACGGCACAGATCGTTATTAGTTATTGAAAACACCAAACGAAACAAACGGCTACGTTACAGTGTTCCATAAGGATTCACGCGGACTTTAGTGAAAAAGACAAGTATGAAAAAGAGAGATTAAACCAAGAGAAACCAACTTTAGATAATTGGATAGATGTGACTATAGAGATTTATTCGATGGAAAAGACCTTTTTTTTGGTCAATTTAAAGAAGAATACATTCCTGGGAAAATGGAGGAAATGGGTTGAATACATTTTAGAAAGAAGGCCTGATTTTGTGGCTGTAAATAATAAATAAAAGATATGTACTATTCTATGTGGAATTGATTTAGGACACATGTTCCTACCCTGGATGTATATAGTTTTCTTTATTCTCTTTGTTTTGTTTTTTTCCCCTTCTTTGCTATACTGTGAAACAGTTTATTGAAAGCTGAGTATAATTTATAGCTTAAACATACTGTGTACTTGTACACATAAAGAGAATCCTTGGTTACACTGAGCATTGTATGTAACTTGAAATATGTTTAATTCACAAAAAGTAAAAATAAAATAGAAAAAAAAGAAAGAAAAGAGAGATAACCTCTTTATCTAAAAGGTCATCTGCCACCATGGCTTCTCTTTTTCACACTCTCTAACCTCCTTCTCTCTCTTTTTCTCTTTCTCCACCTCCTTTTTTATTACGTCTCGTCATTTATCTGTAAAGAAAAGAGCTGAAAATATACCAGCAACCCAGTGGTCAATGGTTATTTGTTAAAAGTTACATACTGTAGGAGGGCCAGATAAACGAAGCGTGGCTGCGATAAAATTTTAAAAACTGCAAGTAAGCTTCAAGTTTGAGACAGCCACGTCTCATGGGGCCTTTTCTGACATTAATGCACTGGCCGCTCTTGCTTTAGCCTTTAGCCGTGTATTAGTCCTTTGTAGCTAATTGGGTTAGCTCTCTCCCATTACTGAGCATCGAGGAGAGGAAGGGGGGGATGATGGGATCTAAAGAAAGGCAGTCCTTCTGTTTAATCTTGTCTCAGGTTGGTGCTCTTAAATGGTGTATTCAATCCCAGCATCCAGGGTTTTTTTTTCTGTCTGTGTTTATGTGTGTGTGTGTCCAAGTGAAAAGAGTCCACAGGGAGAATGAGTGACACAAGCAAGCTAGACCATTAAACCAAAATGAGAGGACTTACGAAGAGAAAAGGAACGAGCAGTAATAGCAGCTCGCTCTCCAGATTGCCTACGAGTTGGCACGCAAGTCGAAAGGAGAGAGACATATAGCTGGAAACAGGCAAGGACATTGTGTAATGATGTTCATGCAGAAAAAAAAGCACCAAAGCGCATAATGGTAAAAAGGCTGAATAAGCAGAGACAGAAGAGATTAAGAATTCCTATGCAGGATTTTTTTGTTTCATAGCAAAATACGTGCAGTGGTGTGAGAAAACCCACCAGATGTCGCTGTAGCTGGATTCTGGCAAGCAGCCCTAATGACAGGAAGTATTCCGACACCCCAGGTTTAAAGAAATATATTTATGACAAAAATTATACAGGAATGGTTTAAAATGACGTCTAACTTTGCCTGAGATGGTTAAATACAGAGCTGGTTTAACCATACAGAGCTTTTGCGTTAAGGCTTCTGTTACGCCATTTAGGAACATAAGATATAAATCATATCTAAAGTTCTTACATCACATTTTTTAAACATAAAGTCTTATCTGGCAACAGTGTATTTACATAGGTTATTTACATAGGGCTTCATAACACCTTCATGACCACTACATTCATAATTATTATAAGAATCAAAGTTATTAACACACACTGTTGGTGACTCTTAAGAGATACATCATTAATACTGACAATACATACACTCAGTATATAGATTAAGTAAAGATAATATACAGAGAATGTGAATGAATCAACAATGTGACATAAAGTGTGAGTATGTCTGTAACACTGCATCAGGTATAGAATGTAGAATGAAGTTCTGTATGACTGTTCATACAGAACAATACATCAGCATTTGAAGGTGTGAGTCAACTGTAACATACTTGTGTAACACCCATGTTGATGTTTCCACAGCAGGTCCTGATTAGCTATTTATGAGGGTGATCACATGAGGAAAAAATTATATTACATTACACTGTTCTCATGTAATATAAATCTTAAGTGATGTACAGGAATAGCTCTTCTGTTTAATGAATGGAAAATGTCCTGTTACTTTGGTTCCGGGGCATCAAGATTGTTCCTAATGTTGGCATAGGTGTGGATAAATGGGTTATGAATGAGCTGTGCAGCCCATTTGTACAGTAGTACAAATTTTAAATAAAGTGTAATTTATTCATTATAATTAACTGCTTTGTAAAAAAAAAAAAAAAAACTTCCATTAATTGTGTAAACTTTGCTATAGTTGTGTGTAAAAATAATATTTCCTGTAAATGTTAACTCCAAACCATTAGACCTTTTTTACTCATTACATTTTTGAATCAAATTGCCAAACTATGAGAGGTCTTCAAGTTAAAGTAAATTGTGCAGAATAACACAATCAAACCGTTATGAGAGTATAAACTCCCTTTATTTGTCTATATAATCCCCTGCTACACTAATTCACTTATTTGAGTGTTTGACTAGTGCTTGGGTACGATCAAGGTGAAAAGTTTTCTCATTACTGACTTCCTGCTACATGTCTGAAATGATGGCCACCCAGAAACTCCTTTAATAGCCCTTTTCTGTAATCAAATTTAATTAAGAAAGGCGTTCTGTCTTTGCAGGACTTGGCATACTGCCCACTGGACCACTTGCACTATACAGGAACTTGACTGGGAGTTATTGCCACATTCTCCATACAGTCCCGACCTTTCTCCAAGCCATTTCCACATTTTTGTGCCATTAAAGGAGTTCCTGGGAGGCCGGTGTTTCCATGGCTCTGGCGTACTGAAAAAAAATTCTACAATGACTACATTCGAGCAATAGTGAAATGTTGGGATAATAATTAGGATAATCGTGATCACAATAAACCTACTTATGCTATATGGTTTTAATAATTTATCGATACAATTTTAAATTTTAGTTGCCAGTTGTTGGTTACAGTCAGATTCAGTCTATAAACAGTATAAATCCAAGCTATCATATTATAGACATGCACACTTATTGTAAATTAAGGCTTGTATAAAGATTTTTAATTTACACATTTCTTAGTTACTATTTATTAGTTACATGTTAAGTAATAAGTAAATGTTAATGAATATGAATAAATAAATGGCAGAGGCTTTTAGGCAATCAGAGCCCGCTGCCTTGGAGGCGAGGCGTTGACACAGAATCGATAACCACACATTTCTTACATTTCTTTGCAGTTGAGATTTTGCGAAAGAGAAACATATTTCAGTTCAGAGGATTCATTTTTCAGAACCTCATATAATAGAAAATGTCAATAAAATTTCCAAGGTGAAAGGAAAATGAATGAGGTCAGGAACTAAATGCGGATTAATCTTAAACCTATGCATACATACGTATACGTTCACTTTTTTCCTTCTCTATTCCAATTTCATCAAGAGGTGTTATGCTTTTTCAAGTAAAGGAAACCTTGCTTAATAATGTCATGACGTTACGTTTTTGTTTGATAGATAATGTATTATGAATGGTTTTGTACAGTGCTTTGTACATTATTGTATATATATATATATAATAGTTTCTGTTTTTGAAAAGGAGTTTCTTATGAAATCTGTAATTGGGTTGTTGTTATATGCTAAGATCAAATAAGTGGCAATCTGAAGAAAAAAAAATCTTACTGTGCTGGGTGAGTTTCTGCTGGGTACTTCGTTTTCCTCTGACATTACATAGACATGCAATGTAGCCTGATGGGTTTTCCCTGATTGCCCTTAGTGTATAATTTGTGTTAATTTTGTTGTGGTTTGCAATAAACATCTTTCTTCTGTAAGAAAGTTGTGGAAGTTACTGTATGAACAGCTAGCAGTGTAAACTTAAGCCTAATACACTGGCCCTCGCCTTGGCTTTGCATTTTTAAGAGGCTTTTGGAATCGTCCCCCCACCACAAACACTTTACATCACTTATGGGTGTAAGAACTTGGGTATAAATTGACAGTGAAAGATTTTAAAGCACCGAAATTTAAGATGAGGTACAGTAGTGCACCGTGAAGAACCCGTGACACCCTGTAACGCTCCTACTTAAACATGTGCATAAATATCCACCTCAATGTAAGTTTAAAATAGTGTGGGATCTATAGGATGAAAGTTTGAAGTGGTTCTCGGGTGAAGGAGACGATGAGCACCTTTGTGTGGGACTGGCTGACTCAGCACAAACACGAGAGCCTCCGAGCGATTACATCAACGAAAGGAGACCCGACGGGGCGCGCGTGGTCGGTGTTTGTCCTGGAAACTCAAGGAGGCATTTACGTAACTGGGCCATGTAGTTCTGAGAAGGACTTTGTGAGTTTTGGCCCTCTTTAACACGAGCAGAAAATCGAATCATGTTAGGGGGGAGGCAATTATGCAAGATGAGATGTTTTTCTTTTGAGAGAAAAGACAGTTGGGCGAGACGGAACCCCGAACGCTGTCATTCTCGCTGAAGATCTTTTAGACACACTAGATAGGGGTACAGTGTTCCTTGTGAACGGGGCGAAGTCATGGGGTCAGAAATGTTCAAGACAAACTTCGCAGGTAAACTTGGAGAAAAGCAAAGCGTCGTGATGACTGACAGATTCAAAACAGCCATGCTAGTGATCCACGACACACCGGAGTACTGTACGTGCATAGATTGGTGTGTGTGTGTGTGCGTGCGTTGTGTATAAACTAGTATATACTGTATATGTGGATCATGAAAAGTGACTTTGAGCCAAGTTTGCTGATCTTATTTGCAGTGGGTGTGTTAAAGCTCAAAGAGGAGGAAAAACACACACACACATACACACTGATGGATATTGCAGATGCTGTGGAGAGATTTGTATATTCTCTCAGGTATTTCAGGGATGGAGTGAAGGAGAAAGGTTGAGGCTGAATAGTAAATTGTTTTCTGTTATAGTTCACAGGGGAGAGTGCAGGAAGTGTAGGAGGTGCTCAGGCTATCCGCGGCTGTTCTGCTCCGCAAATCACTCACCGCTTTTATTTATTCAGTGCATTTCACTCCACACCGTTCTGCTAAACCACCCACTCGACCACCGTTCACCGCCCCTCCTCATGTGTAGGGGCTGCACTCGTCTATCCTTTTCATTAATTCATTAATCCTTGTTTTCATCCTAATATATATTTTTTCTGACTACGCAGTTCTTAGGTGTGTCATGGCATGCTTTATGTTTATCCTTCACTTAATACCTGTCAGGTTTCTCTCATTTAATCGTATGATGAAAATCAAATAGAATAAAATGCATCTACTTCCTTCCTTTTTCTTTTTTTCTCAAACGACCGCATCTTTAAATTAAGGGCAGAGAATGTATTCTATTAGTTTTTTTTTTTTTCTTTTTTACAATTATCTCCTGATAATGAAGTGGTCTTCCTGCAGACTTATTTACTAACTGACTCAAATTGGATTTTGTTACACAAAAGGAAAAAAAAGGCTAATTAAGAGGACACATCCAGCGGAGACTTCCAGAGCAGAGACTCTTCCATTTTGTCCACACTCTCATTTCTCTTCTCTCTGTCCCTCTATCTTTTTTATTTCTGTACATTTCTTTCTCTCTCTCTGTTTTCTCTAGACCTCCTTTCATTATGTGTTAAAGTCCTGCTAGGCTTCGTGGTTCTTCTGCTCCAACCACAGGAGAACCTTACTGAGGTTTATCAGCTCATATCATTCTGCCTGCTTTATCCCTTTTCTTTCTCGCTGTCTGTGTCTCTGGTTTTCCCCTTGTTTCTTTCCCTTTTTTGCTTTCCTGCTCTTGCTGTCTTCCTCTCCTCTTTGTGCATCTGTCTCTCTGTCTTCACCATTCTTTTGCTTTTTCTCTGAGTCTGCCTCTTCCCCCTTCCTTGCCTTTCTTTATCTATCTATCTATCTATCTATCTATCTATCTATCTATCTATCTATCTATCTATCTATCTATGCTTCATTTCTCTCTGTCTGATTGTTTTTCTCTGTTTCTTTTCTCTGTGACTATTTGTCTCTCTTATCCTCTCTCTCTTGCTTTTACGTTCTTTTGCCCTCTCTTGCAGTGTTGTCTTTTTCATATCTTTCTGCCTTCCTGTCTGTCTGTCTACAGTATATGATCTCTCTCTCTTTCTCTCTCTCCCTCTCTCTCTCAGATTTTTCCAACCTGTCTGTCTTTCTCTGTCTTCTTTTTATCTCTCTCGCTGTCTGTCTTTTTTCTGTATCACCTCTCTCTCTTTCTCTCACTCTCTCTCTTTCTCTCAGGCTTGGTGTCTTTGTCTATTTATCTCCATCTCTACCTCAGTCTCTCTGTCTTTCATTACCATTTCTCAATCTATCAACCTCACTCCCTATGTTTCTCTATTCCTCTATGCATCTCTCCCTACCTCTATCTGTCTCACTGTTCTCTCAGTTTATCTCCTCCTCTTTCTCTCTTTCATGCTATTTTATTTAACCTTGCGACTTGTGGCCTGACCTTGACTGCTTTTTTTCTGACATTTGTTCTGGGAGAGAAAGTGCAGACTTAAGGCAAACTTCTCTCTCTCTCTCTCTTCCCAGGCTCCTAGTCTATTTTTCTCACTGTCTTTCTTCTCTACTCTTCACCTCTGTCTGTTTCAATCCATCCTCTGCTTCCTACTGTATATAGCTCACACAGAAACACACTGAGTGTTTCTGAGGCATCGCTGGTTTTAGTACTGCAGAGTGTCTAGAGGAAGATTTCGGTTCTACAGAGGGAATTTCTTTTGTTACTAAGCGATACATAAGACACATTTTCAGTTAGTCTCATCTGATCAGGATGCTGGAGGACATTTTAATGTGAAAATTAACTCTTTATACGTAGAGTCCAACTCTACCCCTCGTTTCTAACTTACAGTAGATAGCCATGATGTATTTTATTTGGGAAACTATATCAAACATCTTTTTTTATCCTCCCTGGATAAAATCTAGAAGGAATTTACACATAAATTAGTGATGTGTTAATTAGCATCAGTTTAACATCCAATATTCCCTTCCAACAGTCTAATTCTTAAAAAACACAATTTACTGAAAGTTTCATTATTCAAAAAAAAAAAGCAACAATTAGCCTCTCGCTCTTCCCTCATTTTAGCGGAAGACAATGGCTTATCAAAACTAGAAATAAACGCTTCATGTAGTCATTTAGACGAGGCAATTAGTGCATGTTTTTACGAATAACGGGTCCATCAAACCGGATTATTTGCATATATGTAAATATGCATAATGTCGTTAATTAGGATGTCGTTAAGCCATGCGCTCGAATTTGAACTCGGAGGAGGAATCCGGTAATGGTGCTGTTAATGATGTACAACGCAGGTCAAGACTCTAAAGCCTCACACATGCTGAGAAGAGTTATCACTGAAAGTCATGAAGTATTTTCTACATACTGTATATAGTACCTGTTAAAAGTTTGGACACGCCTTCTAATTCATATACAACAACAATGCGTTCAAGTCGATGCGGGACTTGTGCAGGATAACAGAACACAGTTCTAAAAGTAAAAACTACGTCTATTTCTCCAGTTACACTAATGCTATTATTCCAGAGTTTCACTAGTGCTCGGACACTATCAAAATACAGTGAAACCTCGGATTGCGAGTGTTCTGCAAGACGAGCAAAGATTTTAAATAAAATTTGACTTGGAAAACGAACAAGTCTTGGTTTACGAGGACCAAGTATCATGTATCATGCATGCGCTTCTTGTTTTGACGCCGAGCGTCATGTGATCACAACTGAGCCAACGTTTTTTTCTCTCTTGTGCTGCGGAATTGTGGGTAATCATCTCCCATGCTGGGTCTCAGTGCAAGTCTCTTACTTGTATAATCAACATCCGTGCACACGTGTATTTTTTACCATAACACTGTGACCACGTGTGTGTGCATAAAACACATTTTACTTTGTGTCTGTATGCGTGTGTGTACAGCGCGCGTGTAAATCAAAAGCAAGTCTCATTAAAGAGGTCTGTCACAAAGACCCCTCCCCTTTTCGCCTTCACAGACACACACACACACACACACACAAACTTCTTCTCTCTGCTCTACACAGAAACACTGCTGTGTTGCGATTCTTTTCAAAGGTAAAGTGCAGGTTAATTTTTTTATTTTTACTTTACAGCAGTGACTCTATTAGTGTGTCGCTGAATCAAATGTCATTAGAGAGATTTCTTGTTTTTTTTCCGGTGAAACAGTGTTTCCATTGTGTGTGCGTGTGTGTGAAAATAGTGGAGGAAGGGTAACTGGAAGACGAGAAGGGGGAGAGGGGAGCATACTTTAGATTCACACACACACACACACACCTACACACACACACACACACACACACACACACACACAAAAAAAATGGAAGCACTTATCTGTCTGGATTAATTTAAATTTTTTTATTTTTATGTAAAGTGCACGTTAATTTGTTTATATTTTGTGTTAATTTTTTTTTGTATTTCTTTTTCTGGGCAGTGGAATGAATAATTTGAGTTTCAATTATTTCTTATAGGAAAATTTGATTTGGTTTACGAGTGTTTTTGGAATACGAACTTAACACTTGCGAAGTGGCAAGGCGCATGCGTTGCATTCTACGGCAAGCCCAAAGGGGGAAAAAATGCATCCACACACATGAAGTGCGCATGCGCCTTGCCACTTTGCAAATGTGTTAAGCTCAGTTTTGGTGAATGGTGGAGAATAAACAGTTAAAAAGGATTTCTTGTGCTCTCGTTTTTTATTGTTTTTTTTTTGTATTGCAAAGTGTTTAAGCGAACCCAGCATGAATGCTCGGTCACATTAACAAGAGTGTGGTAACGTTACAGTAATTGTAAGATGGCCCGCAAGTTGTTTGCGACGTAGAACGTGGGCGGGCAAGTTATTCGTGACGAAGAACGTGAGCGGACATTATGCAAATATGTTACGGAGTGACGTGGATCCGTAACGGAGTAAAAATAGATTAGCTAACGACTTGTTTGAGCGAATGTGAGCCGACTCTTTTTTTCAATAGACAAAAACTTCATTTATCGTGCACCGTCAGCGTCACAGATAGCGCAGATAGTTTATGTTCACATACAGCTACATGACACACTACATGAAAGATCATATTGGAAAAAGCATAATAGGGGTGTTTAAAACATTTACACCATTCAAATGTTTTATTGCGGCTAAGAGTCTCATCTCCGTACTTCGCTTGAAGTAAAATTACGTCGTTTTTAATCACAAGTCCCGGTTTGACTTGAACACTGTATATTGTGTATATATTTTCCTGCCTTGTGTGTTAGTGTTAATGAACTCAGCTGAGAGAAAAATCCAGCAGGCAGCAGCAGCACAGCCCCTGGCAAGGGTAAAGCTATAGCTCACCCTATAGAGTGCAGACATTACAGTACATCACTGACAATGATTTGCTTTTATTTTCTGTTTGCTTCCCTCTAATAACCCTAGTAAACCACACTTTGGGGTGGGATGGGGTTTATTTCTTTCCTCTCGTCTGCCTCTGGAGGCTAAATAAGAAGGAGAGAGCGAGCAAGGCAGAGGTTAAAAGAGAATAAGTCAGACGAGAGCAAGCCTTATTTCGACGTGCCCTGCAGAGCACCAGCGCGCTTACAGAGATTCATGCGCACCATAACACAATTAATATTACACACCACTTAATCAAAAATGCATACCGGTCTTGGGACACGCCGTGAGCTGAGGCTGACTCGAACGAGGATAAGCAGAGGGCTGGAATACGAACAGACACAGTGATGTCAGTATCCATGGTTTAGTGCCAGATCTGGGAGAGTTTTCACCTGAAACAGAGCAAATGTGAAAATATTCAGGCAAGACATGAGATATGAAAGAGGATTCAACTTTCTTTTGATGACTTTTAAGCCAATAGCAATAGAAGGCAATTCGCTCTGTTCAACCGGTAAACGGAACGGAGGAAGTGCTCATTATAAAGCAGCACACACACTCACACACAATTACTGTTTTATTACTAGGGGAAAAACTTTACCGCTTCTTCTCTCCACAATCTCTCACCCCATAACCAGAATGCAGCTCGTAGTTATCACATGATGGGTTAATCTAAAACGACTGAGTGGATAAAGTTAATGCAAAAATATATTATATAATTTTTGTGTTTTTGTTAAAGACAGGTTTGCATTATCGATTGCAAAAAGAGTAGTAATCCAGTGTGTGTGTGTGTGTGTGTGTGTGTGTGTGTTTCCCTTTCTGTGTGCTAGGATTGCTTTCTTGTTAGAAAGGCATCCTTAGCACAGAGATGTAAATGACCTTAATAAAGATGCTTATGGAGATGGAGGTTACTGTGTTCTCCACCACCTGGTACCTTATTTTAGCTCAAAGCACCGATTAACATCATGACATGCATAGCAGTAAAGACACATCATGCACAGAAGTTCTCCTCCACATCTGTTTTTTTTTTTTTTTTCCGGATAAATTGATTCAAGGCCACTAGGTGTTTCATGGTTCAGGGTTAAAATTGTTGCCTTTATCACTATTTAAAGATCTGTTGAAGTAAGTTGGAGGATGTCCTGATGGTAAATTTTATCTACATGATCACTTGCTAACTTCTTTTTTTATGACAGATTATGAGTAGAAAATATATTTTTTTTAAATGACAGTGATGTGAATTACAGTAAATCTGTGTTATATGTGTAAAAGGAATGGACGTGTTACACACTTTTTGACATCAAAGCACCCAGTTTGACGAGATTATAGCACACATCAAAATATATACACAATTTAGCACAGAAGAGAGAAGTGACACTTGAGGGACGCATGAACGTTTTTTTTTCCTCTCACACGCTTCAATCAGCAAAGAGGAAAGTGAGAGCGAAAAGCAGTGTGAGAGTGCATCTGTGTGTGTGTGTGCCGGGATTTGAAAAGTTGCTTTGGCTCGTCTTCAGAGAGTGGGCGTGGCGGCCAATCAAGAGCTAACAAGCGAGTAGCTTTGCTCATCAGCTGCCTCCGGTTGCCTGTGTTTGCTTTGGTCCTGCTGCTGGTGTACATGCAGCTGGCGCAGCCACACAAGCTGCCTGATTATAACGAGCCCTCCCAAGACCCCCAACCACTAGCCATGAATCCCAAACTGGTGCAAGGGGAATGTTATTCCAGCACGCGGATGGGTTTGGAGTGGTTTGGATGGTCATTGTGCCTGTTCTGCGTTAGAGCGTTCAACGCAGTTACAGTTTCACTCAAGGTCTATGTTTGACTTGGTTGGTCAAAATACCAGAAATATTATACCTTAAAAATTATTTGTGTGTTTTTTAGTTAAACAGTACAAATCAAGTATTTGTCCTCTTAGAAAGGATAGAAAGGAGATACTGAACATACAGACACATGTCTGAACAAATCAGATTAGAGAACTTAACTGCACTGTAAAATTAAAACAATCATGCGAGCTAGTTTCTTGACCAGGTTCCTTTTTTACTTTCACTAAATCACCGGTAGATACAGTACAGTAAAATCTCGGGTTGTTCTTCCACAAGACGAGCAAAGATGTTTAATAAATTTTGACTTGAAAAACAAACAAGTCTTGGTTTACGAGTACCAAGTATCAAGTAGCACGCATGCGCTTCTTGTTTTGACGCTGAGCGTCGTGTGATTACGATTGAGCCAACGTTTTTTCACTCCCTTGCGCTGCGGAATTATGGGTAATCGTCTCCCCTGCTGGGTCTCAGTGCACGTCTCTTACTGGTATAATCAACATCCGTGCACGGATGCACCGGGAGGGGCTTCTTACTTTAGCTTCTCACACACACACACACACACACACACACACACACACACACACACAGAGTGCCTGCGTTCACAAACAAAGTGCAAGTTAATTTGTTCTATTTTTACTTTATATTTTGAGCTAATTATTTTTATGTATTTATTTTTTGGGGCTGTGGAATAAATAATTTGAGTTTCCATCATTACCTATGGGAAAATTAGATTTGGTTTATGGGTGTTTTGAAATACGAGCATGCTTCCGGACGAATTATGCTCGTAATCCAAGGTTCCACTGTACGTTTCAACTTTGTGATCATTAGGGTTCACTAAATAAAATGTCTCAATGCCACAAGCTGCTGCACTACACACCAGACTGGCTGTGATCTGGTTACTGTATCTCTACTTCTCCTTTACGTCTGTTCAGGTCAATTAGGATGGCAGATGATATTTTTAGAATCGGGAACAAACATGTATGTCCAAACCCTTTTGAAATCATGTTCACGCCATGTAAGTCATAATATAGACCTTTTGCAGTCACGTGACCAACATGACGCCAGTCACAACAGTGTACATTAGACTGATATGTATTTTCATTCCTAATTATGTTTGAGGTGTATTTCGAAGCCAAAAAAAAAAAATTAACAGACAAATTACCTGATTGCTTAAGCCTTTGTCATTACACAGATAAGAGAGAAACGTAGCAAATGACAGGTTCTGTTCTGTTGATTATTTTCATATTCATTATGTTGTGACGGAATTCGTAACTTATTTAGAAGAGAGAAAAGGATGAAGAAGATAATAATGACATTCCTTTGCAGATGTTTTATTAAAGGCTGTACAATCCCTTGTACCACACACGAAGTAGTGCCCTTAATCAGGGGTTAGGAGGGATTTGGGATTCAGCCTTGGGTTAGAAGGTTGTTAGCATTTTAGCTTACATTTTCAGAACAACTAAGAAGGAGACAGTGTGCTGGTAAAGATGACATAATCAGATGTGTTTTCTTGCTGAAAGGGCTTCTGTGGCTGGTTTTAAATGTATTTCTTTTTTCTCATTTCTTTTTTTCACTGCCATCCGGTAAATAATGCGCCCTTTGTGAGCAATGTCCAGAAGTGGGCGGGACCACGGCAGACAGGTGCAACAGGTCTATAGTATAACTCACATTTACGACACACACAGGCATCTCATAGTTAAATTATTTAAGAGATATGAGCCACACTTGAATTATATCTCTTGTTGTGAACCTTTCTGGATAACTGACCAGGTGAAGCAGGAGACCCAGAGCAGAGCCAGAGCTTAGCAAGCACAGAGTCTGAGTCAGCCTGGGTAATCTAGTCCAAACATGAGAGATAAAAGCATTCAGTATTTATTCTCATCTCATGCGGAGATGTCCATACATGTACTCAAAAGCATACATTATTAAGGACATGAACATCATATGGGCGAAAGTATACAAGGACACATCATGCTTAAATGAATTATTATTATTGATTATGTCATATTCTGTTTTAATGATTACATAATGTTTAATTATTATAATATTATTATTATTATTATTATAAAAGTTGAGAAGAATTATCGTACAGTGTTTCAGGAGATTGATGCTGCAAGTATTAGCGTGCTTATGGTGACTTTCGCTTAAGTAGGAAAGCTTAAATGCATACTTTTCTCTCCCCCACCAGCTCCACCAGGCACTCGAGTAATAACGCTGAAGCATGGAGTAAGCCTTGCAACAAATTGGAGCAAAAGCTGAGCTTTTCTCCTGAGAGCATTGGGAGAGCAGGTTATGAGAGGAAATTTAATGCATGTTTACAGGCTTCTTAAAATTCAGCTGAACTTTTATCAGACTCTGACCTCAAACTCCCTCTGGTTGTTCTTATAAGTCTGAGAGAGAGAGAGAGAGATAGAGAGAGAGACAGAGAGAGAGACAGAGACAGAGAGCGAGCATGAGAGAAAGAGGGTAAGATGTTGGCTGGCAATCAAGTGAACGAAGAGCAAAGACAAACAGTCAAAAATATTTTAAAAAATATTCTCTCGTTCTTAGTGTGTGGTTTAAAGACGGGGCCGGGTTGCAAAGGTACCCTATTATTGTTTTGGGTTATTGTCTTCGCAATCATCTTGTAAAGCCGCTTGTTTGTTAATTGTGCACTTATATTTTATAAGCATAGTTTGCATGTATGTACAATTAGCATGGCGTGAAAATACATGCACGCTAACGTGCTTTGATATCCATTCTCTGTTCTAAAAACCAAGACGTCATTTTGCTTTGATGGCCCAACACAAGTCTAGTGACAGAGCAAGGTTTTCCTGACACAACGTGTTTATAGGTATTATGACAAAGAAGGGCAATTTGCTAGAGCTCTAAAATATCATTTTTGCATCAATCTACATCTCATGAATGGGAAAAGAAACAGAGCATGAGAAAAGGATGAGGACAGATACCTCGGGTTTTCCTCCATCTCTCGCTCTTGCTGAGAATCAGCTGCGGGTAGACAGCAGGGGTCTCTGAACAGTAGGACTCGTTTCCTGAAATAGTGCCATGACACATCTCCTTAAAGGAATATACTCTGTTGTTTTTCAAGATGATCTCTAATCCAGTGCATCTGTAGCGTATGTGCAATTACCCCAGGCTTTTCAGGGTGCTGAAAAAAATTCATTCATAACCAAAGCTGTTTAAGCGCTAAGAATATGTTATGTTTTTAGAATATGTTAGATTCAACAAAAAGGTCTTGAGATTCTGTAAGATTCTTATGGAAACAGATTTGCCTGTCTTTATCAAGGGTGCCAATATTTCTAGAACTGATTGCATGGTTAATATATAATACTGCCTCGGCAGTAAAGGTCTTGTGAAAGAGGATGTGAGTTAGCTAACAGTGCGAGGATGAGATTTAACCCCCTGATTGGTGCTTATTGGTTTAGAGAATGACGAATGTGAGGTGAGAATGAGTTCTGACTTCAGTACAGCATGCAGGACTGATGATGCTCCTATGCAGAAAAAAATAAGCCAAATGCTGAAACAAAAACACATATTAAAAAAGTCACATTGTCAGTATTTAATAGCGGTCTGTAGTTGTTAGCAGTGTGGCCTCACGCTTCCAGGATCGATGGTTCGATTTCCGCCTCGGGTCGCTGCGTGTGTGGAGTTTGCGTGACGTGGTTGGCAGGTTTTCCCTGGTTTCCTCCCACGATCCAGAGATATGCAGATTAGGTTAACTTGTGTTTCAAATTTGCCTGTAGTGTGTGTGTGTGTATGTGTGAGTGATAATCACTATAGAGAATGTGTAAATGTTTTAAAACATCAGGTCAGATGCAGAATAGCAGCAAATTCAGCACACAATCATCGCAGCATTCAAAAATACACAAATAATTCATGCAAGTACAGATCATACATCTGTAATTGAGTTTTTACTGGGATCTCACTGATGGGCTTGTGATGGATATAGTAGCTATCTGCTATTCACAAGGATACGGGTAAACATTTTAAACTTTCACATCAAACCTCAAACCGGCATTTACAGTATAACTCGTGTTAATAGTATAGCTTATTAGTCATGAGCTTAGGAAGCCATCTTAAATATCCATTACTTCTGACAATCAGCTATGTAATCCTGCTAGTGTAACTGCTGAGAAGTACTGTACGTCTTTCTATGCTATCCAGTTAATGCTAAAAAGGAAACAGCAGAGCAGGCGTCATCTGTTAAGGTTTTGGGGGATTATATTGCTCGAATTGCGTAAGGGTATGACTAGTAGAAGAAATAGGTTTTGCGAAGTGAGGAATAAGTTGGGCAACGTTACAGTAGATTCCAGTTCATCTATGCATGCAACGATCATACATCTGTTCAGCTTAAGAAAGCAACTTCAGTTATTGGGCATTCAGTCTCCCTTAAACCTTTCATGTAGAACCCAATTATAGAAACCTAAAAGTCATACAAAGACCCCATGCAAAAGTATTGTTTATAAATGTGCCTTGATTTCTCTTCCTTTTATCATTGTACATGCACTGTGGATAAATGAAAGATTATTCTAGAAAAACACTGATTCTTCATGACCTCTCTCTCTCTTTCTCTCTCCTCTC